>NW_026849081.1:0-186128 GCF_030867785.1 Colletotrichum acutatum
AAAGAGTCAAGACCTATCCTGCCTTCATATTCAGTAGTCCGAAGCACCGTGATACACGAGGTAGTACACAAAGCATTTACACGAGATGGAAGGTTACGGTCTTATGCGGCACGGCTCATGTTGTTCAGCCAGACCAGGCAACAGTGAGGAGTCTCTGGCAAATCAGCCCCGCCAACAGTCTCTTGGCATCGACGAACCAACAGCTGAGTTTAATTGTTACCTTACGCAAATATCAATACAGTACGAGGTCGTTAAAAATCCCACAAACTCCAAGTCCCATTGGTTTGCCCGATCACTTCTTATCCAACGCTCAGAAGGAATATTCCCGTTCCCGATGCCAACCATTATCAGGCCCCACGACGTTGGGCAATTACACCGTGCCATCGCCATCTCGAGACTTTTACCAACATTTCTCTTTTCAAAATGATGTGAATGGGCGGGGTTCAGTCCAAACATCCGTCTCTGACGCAGAAAAAGACACCATCGTAGCCTCCAAAAACGGCTTCCCCTCTATCACGCTCCACCGGGAATGGGGCGACTGGTCTGACCTCGCCACGCGAGTTGCCCAGCTCGCAGAGTTCAGCGTCGACGCTTTAGACGAACAAGGGTCCTCAGTGTCCAAGTGGTCGCGCTGTCTTACCGCAGTACTTGACAGAATGATAGACAGCTTTGATCGCCCCGAACCTATCGACGTGCGCGAATTTTTGACGCGTGCGTGCCACTCGGGCGGCAACGGTATGTCGGGATCGGTCGTCCATTTTTCTGGCTGGTTGACAGCCTTCTGCTGGTGGCGAGCCGACGGGACGAGGCAGAAGGCGTACAGCGACGAGGAGCTGCAGCTCGGATACCGATGGTGTGATGAGAAATGGGAGATATCTGGGGTTAGCGAGTTTCCAGTCATCGATCAAAGTAAGATACCTGTCGGCCTCGCCAGCGTTCCAATCACGTTTGGCAACAGAGTCGTTGGAGGAGAAGAGGCGAGTGATGATACGGCTGAGACGATCCTCCTGGCAGGGTCTGGAGGGATGAGGTTGCTGGACAGTCGAGAGTCGACGAGGGTAGCTCCGTCTTCGAGCTAGTGGCTCCTACACGATAAGCCGGAGCCACGAGAAGGCAGAAGAAGCCAGGTGAAACTACCCAAGTTAAGTGCGAAGAAACTCGCGGAGCGCAAGCCATTATTCAGGAAGCCAATAGGTAGGCCCGTGTTGAGATAATTCCAGGAAAGGCCACCGAGGGTGCGCCTGCATCCTTTAAGATAAAATCCATATGGGAAGCTCCTTCCAATCGTACCTTGGAGATGTATTTACCTACCTTGACAGGCGGAAGCTGTGCCTTCCATCTTTTGCTCTTCCCAAGACCAGTGTCCCTTCCCTTCTTCCATCTTCCTTCTCTTCTCTCACCTACAAAAGGGCTTCTCCCTCTCACTCAGCCTTGCCACTTTCTTCAACTCAACACATCACACCCACCTCGCCTTCAATACTACTACATTACCAACTCTATCTACCTTGTTCACCAGTACAGCTAGCAGATATCTTACCATTGTTAGTTCTTCTTTTCTATACCTACCACTCACATGCCCTTTACTTTGCCTAGCTAATATCAGCCTCAGACAAACAGCCATGCCTCCCAAGAAGAATTCCGAGGCTGGCGCCGTAGCCGCAGGCCTCGACCTCACCGACTCCGAGATCAAGCTCATGTTCGGCATGATGGAGATCATGACCCGCCCTTCCATCGACTACGACGCTCTCGCTGCCAATCTCGGCTCCGCCAGCGCCAACGCCGCCCGCACCCGCGTTGCTACTGCTATCAAGCAGCACCCGACTTGGTTCACCGGCCCCGGTGGTGCCTCTGCCACTGGCGAGGGCTTCTCTGCTGCTAGCAATGACGGTAGCACCCCCGTCAAGAAGCCTCGTGTCAAGCGCACCTCGAAGAAGAAGGCGCCTTCCGATGCGGAGGATGGCGAGAATGCCGGGGAGCAGGGCACGCCTTCCAAGAAAAAGGCCCGAATTGCCAAGGTCAAGGAGGAACAGGAGGATGATACTAAGGAGGGTATCAAGCCGAAGCTGGAGAAGACTGAGATCGTTGATGGCCAGATCTGAAGGAAGGAGCTATCACGGGGTGGCAGGATTTGCACATACTTCACTTGGATTGTGGGCAGATTCAGAGGAGCCTTGGGCAGGCCGCCATCATGCCACTGCGCAATTCTTTGTCTAGAACCTTTTCAAGATCTGAACAGCGGTTGAATGCATGGGGCTAGCAAGGTTAACTGAAGACCTTGGGGATATTCACAGACCAACAGAAGTCACAACATCGCGTTTTCAACAAAGGCCTAATCAGTCAGCGTTGCTGATAAAGGAAATACTCCACGCTTTTGTCCCTTCTGTGAAACAGTTCCACAAGATCATCGCTGCTAAGACCAGAGATCCGGTTAAGAGCTCACAAGGGTTACATCCATCTACCTTGTGATATATGCCAACACTTTTGTCTCAGCCCCATGATACCAATAGTTAAGAAAATGCGTGTCACTGCTGGGAATATGTCTCTGGATGGCGACGCTTGCACTGTCTTTGTCAGAATGAATGTTCCAGAATACGCTACTCAGGTTCGTGAAACTTCTACAAGTCAGGGTAAAGAGGATTCGGGTTTTCCGTTTGCCCGCAACCTATCCATCTACAACTCCATCAACTATCCACGCTTCATAAAATGGCTATCCTGATTCATATCTTAGTAGATAATCAGGAACGATGGAATTCGAAGCATCAAAAACGTGTCTATTCCTACCTCTGCATAGAGTTGATCTAGTTGTTCCTCAAAAGCCTCCGTTTTGACGAGAAGACTGGTATATTGACGAGTGCGCGGTGGTAATAGCCTTTGTCAAACAGCTACTAATCTGCCCTTATTACTGCGCCTTTTGATAGCAATATATCGACTCAAATCTTCCCTTCTAGTTCGTAAAATTATTTATCTTACTAAAAAAAATCATGGATGACTTTTTATACTTAAACGCAATGCTGCCTTGAATCTCGAGCCGAGGGGATATTCAGATATGATTCCTGCAGTCACGACTTTCAAGCTTAATTACTCACACGAACTAAAAAGAGTTCACCCCCCGTTGCTGAACTGGGGGCTACATCTCTGGTGCTGATGCTAGGACTCGAACCTCGAACCTAGCGTAGGCTAAGCCAGTTAATCAGGCTCGCCCGTAACCATCCCGCCAAACGGCAGTTTGACCTGACCTCACAGGCCTGTGAGGCGCCTGCTGCCGTTGGTGACAGGATTGGAATTGAGGGGACCTATATTCCTTTGTCTGATGGTGTATTCCGAAGTGTATTTCATTGCGGCTCCTCATCAAGGTCGCGGTCGTACCTGCCATATCTTCATTTTGCCGCCACCCCGTGTAGTTGCCACGTGACTTACGCGAACCTGAACACCGCCGCAATCGCTTTCTTGCGCATCAAGTGAATCATAAGACGGAATTCTCGTAAATGTATACCTACAAAGTGTTTGCCAGGGGCTTATTGATGCTCAATGCTGCCCCCAAAGACCAGTCCACTCTGACCAAGGACCGATCGGAAGCTGACTTGTGCCTGAAAAAGATTCAAGTAGATCCCAAGAAAAGACTTTTGAGAAATTATAGAAAAACTATTCTCATTGCCATGTGGCTTCAGCGACTACGGCAAGCCGAGACTCAGCCGAAGTCTCTATTATTCATCCAGTAATATCGGTCCTCTATTTTCAGGAAGCCTAGTAATCGCCTTGGTCCGCTTAAAGGAGAGACTTGGTCCTGACTCGAAGAACATGAAAGCCAGGGCTATCATCCGGTTGATGTTACATAAAAAGACATAAGAAATGTTGCGTCATGAATAAGTATTGCCGAGTATGGTCACCATCCACCCATCTCTTCCTCGATATATCAACATCGAGACTGTAGTTGTGATGCGGGGCTGAGAGCCAAACCCGGCATTGATTTTACGGCGTCGGCAATGAGAATACGGAGATGACGGGAGGCAGACGACACGACCGATACGCTTTCGAATGGGCATTCGGCACGAAGAGCTTTTGTGTATCGCGCTCGGCTGCGCCTGCTTCTTGACTGGTCGTTGAGGTCGCGATGCGCTACAACTCGAGACGAGCACACGACACCGGGTACGCTTCAGAAGTTTCAATTCGAAACTCTTGAACATCGCCTTGTTGGCTAAGTGGTATAGCGTCTCACTAGTACCTAGTGACATGAGAAGATCGGCGGTTCGATTCCGCCACGAGGCATTTCTTTTGCTTTTGGAAGGTTCTACTGATGCGAATTCAGTTCTTGTCGATTCAACGCACCCTTTTTTTGTACAATTTTCCCCCTTCTTATTTCCCTGTTGTGGCGTGTGTAACTTTTGCGAAAGTTCTGTCTGCGATTTCGTCTGGAGCTGGTAGATTTCGCCTGGTAGGGCTGCCCATTCACGTGCACATTCCACCCACCCACTCACTTACTCGCTGGCCGCTTGTCACACGCGGCCGCATGAAAGTCAAGACAAGGACAGGACAGCTCCTGCTCTGCTCCATCATCCAATTTATCGAAAATGGAATTGGCCCAGCCTTGCAGGTTTGCCATGTCCAACTTGTCCACAGCCGCAAGACTTCAGCAAGGTCCAGCCAGTGTGCCAGTCTAGGCCCCCAGGGATGCCGATGGAGAAGAGCAGCAGAAATTGAGAAAGCCGCGGGAGAAAAAGCCAAGCTGGTCGCAACGGCGGCTGTGCAGAATGCCAGAATCTCCATCCGCTAAACTCCATTGTGAACAAAGTCTCAGGGATTGACTGCTGCGCCCCTCTAGAAAGTGGGCAGAAAAGTACTGAGACAGAAAACAAAAAGTCAAGCTGAGCCTGGCCTGGCCTGGTTGGCCCCCCCACCCCCTGAGAAATACATCCACCCTGTTCTTCCCAATTGAGTTGACAGACGGGTGTCAAAGGAATTGATTGGACGATCCACGGAGAAGGGACAGAGTTCAATAGCCTCTGAAGTTCGGCGTGCCTTGCATATCCTGGGCGTGGCTGCGAATCTGCGACGGAGAGAGGGTCACACGGGATCATAAGAGCGTGCCTAAGAGCGTGCCGTGCATGCGATATTCACTCTTCCTTCTACCGATATCATAACATAAGTACGGCTATTATTATGAATTACTCGCTTCCGGAGTCGTGGGATTCTTTCACAAGTTGGCGAAGCATTCAAGTTGGGTCCAGCCCAGATTTCGATCCCGCTCACGGGCCCGGGGATGGCATCATGACCGTTGTGTTGGCTTGGCCGCTTAGCCACGTTTGAAGATTTTCTCAGAGTTCCAGATTTCTCGGATGTCCATTGATGTTCTCACAAATACTCGTACGCGACTATTTCACCGAAAAGAATAAAACTGCATTGTTGGAACTTCACAAAAGCCGACGGGGTAACCCGAACATACAAACCAGATACCAGCTGGGATGAAGGGTGTGTCTTCATCTGTTAGCGTTTTATTAACGTTACATTGAATTTCACGTGCCTACCACGCCTACACCACGATCCAGTTTCTGTAGTCGGCCAATTGGCCAAATTCTGGTAAAGTTGATGAACCCGTCTGCGGATTAGTGATTCTCGGCACATTGGCCGACGTTGCTATCGGTCAAGGACCATTCTTGTGCCAATTGTACACTAGACACTAGACAGCGGTTCATCACGCCACCTGACGTCAAGTATGCTGTTGTTCTTCGCTGTCTCGGGTCAATGGCACAGATAGGTAGGTGGTGAATTGACAGTTAGATGGCAGAAAATCAAACCACCAGTGACCAGCGACCACTACGCGGAAAACCTCGTATCCGTCGCATTCTCTTGCAGATCTGAACCATTTGCAAGCAAACCAACCAAGTACTCGCACAACAAGCGCGGGCGACTAGCGGTTAGCGGCACTTCGAGTCTTTATCTCGGCTAGCACCAGAGTGACCAGACACTGCCAGTTTGACACGGACCAGACTGAACAACGCTGGGGATGACTGGGAATCCAGAACATTATTACGACACTTATGACGGCGGTGGAGCCGTCCCCTGATCGCCCCCGATTATGACTCGCGCTCGGAGCGCGCGCCCGCCCAGAGAGGAAGGCCTCCCAAAGACCAAGAAATGGAATTGGGCCATTTTTTCCCTTCTTGCTTCAGACCGTCTCTACGGTGTACTCTCCACGGACTAGTCCACTAACAGTATTGCAGACTGCAGTCCTGTTGGCAAGGAGGGGGTGGGATGGTCCCCGTCCCGAAACCCTTGGTGTCCCCGGCCATCGGATAGCTGGGAACTCTGTTCAAGAAGTTGTGTGTCCAGTGCTGTTTACTCTTTGGGAATTCTGTGCTCCTGTTTTTCTGCCAATTTACCATCTTAACTTTACTGCCCTACCTATTCGGCCAGACTTGGACTCTTCTTCAACGTTGATCGAAATTTTACGTGTATTGCGTCTTGGAAGATCTCCCGCCCGCGTTCTTCGAGACTGGACTGCTGATATCCCACCGGGCGGCCCACTACACCTTCGATTTCGGGGATTTTGGGGAAACAGCTACGGGACCATCCCACGAGGCCAAGACTGTACACCACGGTTCTGCAATCGTTTTGCGATCTGTAAGGCAGAATATGGAGTAAAGGGGGTCGAACTCGAAAAAAACGGATACGAAAGCACCAGAGCAAACATTCAAGGCAGCCTTACCTTGAACTGATTTTTAGTTTCATCTTCTTGTCAGAGTAACAAGAACAAGAGTAATCGGTCTGCTGTCATTCCCAGCAGCGCGCAGCGGAGGCCAATATTTCCCTACCCAAAGTACATACAGAAATACAGCAGTCCAAATGACGACAACATCCGACCCGAATCCACTGACGACCCAACGAGGCGCGGCGCCTCTGACGACCGTCTTCACGACGCCGGACTTTTGCAACTCGCTCTACTGGACAAACACAATCACGCCGCCCCTCTCGAGCGTAGTATGCATGCCCACATCATGGCACCAGGTCAACGACTACAGCTGGGGCTACTACTCCCCCGGCATCTGTCCCATGGGGTACACCGAAGGTTGCGCGTTCCCGACCTCGCTCGCAAGCTCAAAGGACGGCGCCGTCGGCATGGGTGGCCCGGTCACGGTCGGCGAGACGCCGCGGCTGTGCTGCCCGACGGGGTACGTCTGTTATACCGACACCAAGAGCTACGGGTACAGCAAGTGCATCTCGACGATCCCGACGACGTCGTTTTATAATAGCGATAATCAACCGACCTCGCAGCTGGCGCTAGTGTATGCGGTGCAGGTGCGGTGGGCAAGTTCGGATTTGAGTATTTTGGAGACGGATCCGACGGTGCCGGGGTCGACGTATACGGGGGTTACGGCGACGGGGTCGGGAGGGGAGACGGTTGCGACGACGGGGGCGCAGACGGGGAGTAATTCGATTGCGACGGCGACGGCGACGAGTACACCAACCGGGTCGTCGGACGGAGGGGGAGGGGGTATATCAGTTGGCACTACGATTGCGATCGCGGTTGGATCGGTGGCGGGAACGCTCGTGCTGGCGCTGCTGGCCTTTATCCTTCTATGGCGACGACGCAAGAGACGACACGCACAGAAAGCAGCAGCGGCGGGCGAGAATGGTGGCAGTGCAGACAGCGACTCGAAATCGGATTCTGTGGCGCCGACAATGGCACATAAAGCGCCCGTGGGGAAGTCGTCTCTGGATATCATGTCGCCCAGCACGGCGAGACCGGGGACTGGGACGACTGTTGTGGGTGATGAGGCGCTGCACTCGCCGCGGTCGCCGACGACGACGGCGCAGCTTGATTCAACGACGGTGATGGAGATGGAGACGATGGAGCGGCCGCAGGAGTTGCCTGATACCAATGAGGTGTTTGAGATGGAGGGCGATATGCCGGGGCCGCCGTTGTATCGGGAGAAGGAGGGGTGGCCTCTTAGGTGAAGATGATGGGTGTTTTGAAAGTGTTGATGGACTCTTCTTTCTTGCGACATCAATCAGCGATGTGTATCTGTTACCATCTTGTCTGTCAGGATATACCTATTGTGGTTTACTGTGTTTATTGTAGCGCTGGAGTTCATGTAGGGATGGGTTATGGGAAGCTCTCGACCTCCAGTCGATTCCTTAAAGGGCCTTTGAGAGACAAAAGTCTCGCGAGCTTTATTATGCAAATACTGCAAATCAATATAATCGACATCAATTCTACACTAGGTTGGGTTACCTGATATCCTGTCGACACTCAGATGCTGCGACTTTTTACGTGCCGGCACGATATGTTTGCATGTATGCAATGGTTAGAGACCTATCAGAGTCTAACGGGTAGATTTATCTGCCTTCATACTTTCTCATAATTGGAGATTCCCAAACACCCATAAGGGTACCGCCATTTGACCGGCAACGCCTTTGAGTAATCTCATGTCGTCTGCTTAGAGACTTGGATTTAGACTTGCCTAAAACATTTAGAAAATCTTTACAGATGCGTCACCAATGCGAGGTGGCTCGCGTCGCTCTAACAGTCTGCAAGTTGAAGCAGCTTTGAGACGTGGGGGGAACAGAGCTGTGGCGGATGTCGACGCCGCTTTTCAAGATCGAATATCTGCCAACATCAAGCAGCGATGTCCTGGAAAACAGGAACTGGATAATTGTGATTGTACAGGCTTCGTGGAACAATGAGATGCACTTTTCAGCTTATAGGATAAATCCTGGTCAACTGTAGTCGGCTATGACGATGCCATTCGCTACCTCAACTACGCTCACACACTCCCGCGTTTATGTCCAATACCAAGCATCTCTCGCCCTCACTCATTAGCCGCTCGCAGCCACACGCACACACAAATAACATCGGATTATCCCCGAAATCTAGATCCTTCGCCCCGGCCATTCACCCAGGCAGCGGTGCCCGTTTAGGACCGCTCAAGCCTGCGTTCCAGGCTACGGGCGCCACTAAGATGCCTCTCCCTCCCGACGCCCCGGCTTGCCCCTGTCTCCATTGACCTCGCTCATTCGGCGGGGGCGACAGGGCTCCAACAGGCAGAAATGGCGGGGCTTGTAGGATTCTCGTTCCAACATCCGACATTTGGTGTTGGTGTTGGACGTGTTGGACGACGCTGACGGATATAAAGTGAGTGTCTTTGACGCTATTTTCACTCTATCTTCGCTTATTTTTCAATCCAATTCACTTGTCCTCCAATTCACTTGGTGCCTTTGGAAGAAGCCGTCAACATGTCTCGGCGATCCGCAGGAATGATGAACATCCCGCGGGGGGTGGACGTCGTCAACCCCAATTACTTACATCCCCATCTCGTCATGATCGGTAAGTATTATTGATGAATTGTGAGAACACCCTCACAAACATCTCGCAAACCTCAACACCAAAACACTCTTACTCACCCCCATATCCCCCAGGCGATGTCAACGCCCTCCCCCTAGACCTCGTAGTCCAATTCTCTTTCCTCCTCATGGGAACAGGCCACCTCTTCAGCGGCAAACCCGCAACCCGGCCACTTCCACCCCCAGAAGATGAAGACGAAAAGACGCTCTGCGCACGCCCCTATAACGATTGGGCCCCGGCACCCTACAACGCCTGCTCCATCCGCGCAGACTCCTTCATGAACAGAGCCATGACCACCGTCTCGGGTTTCGGCGACATGCTCTCCATCGTCACCTCGACCAGCACGGAGTGCGATCGCGATCTGCACCACATGAAGACCCGTTTGCTCTGCGGCGCGCAGCCCATATCGATTGCGAGGTGGCGCCAGAAGGGTTTGCATGAGCTGGAGAACATTCAGCGCGCGTGTCAGCATCTATGTGCTGTTGTGGATGCGTTTGAGTATCTTAACCTCCCGCATAATGAGGAGAGGATGCGGAAGGGGTGTAATGGTGTCTGGAATGCGTGTCACGACTTTGAGAAGGCTCTGAATGCGTATAGAAGGGAAAAGGGGCGCGGGGGTCCGGTGAGCGTCACGGCGCTGTGGGAGGAGTATATCGTGGACTTCTTTCAGACCATCGCAGCCAGGGCGCACGCGTGGGTTATGGCACGGATTGGGGAGCTGAAAGAGGCTCTTCTCCTCCAGCTGCGTCAGACCACGCCAGTGTCCGACGGCCCGGCGTCCGCGGCGCAGATGGAGATCCTGGACCGGTTCCACGACCTTACCGAGATAACGAACAAGGCGGATACGAAGATTATGATGCCGTTGTGGGGGTATACCCTCCGCACTCTTACCTCCGCGGCGCCGAGGCTGAGGGATGATTGGAACGGGTATGACGGGCGGGAGGCGATGACGGCGTATCCGTATGATATGCGGCTCCGCTCCAGGATTTACGGGATTCGGTGCCGATATCTCAGTCGGTCGGCGCAGGTTCAGCGTGCGATGGAGAATATCAGGCTGGGGAGGGAGGTGCCGGCTTTGTCTGATCCGAGGGGTTTGGAGGCCACGTGCCGGGCGCAGATGAGGGAGTATGAGCAGGCGAGGACGGAGTTGCGAGGGGCGGTGCCGGAGGTGGGTGATGAGCCGTGGATTGCTGGTGTGAAGGGGATTATGCAGACGGCAGCCCATCGTCCGTTTAGGGTTTGGGGGTTTGTTGGGTATCGTGTGTCGTATGAGCATTCTGATGAGGAGTGGAAGGCGTTTCTTGGGAAGTTTAAGGATGACGTTACGGCGTGGGGGGAGGGTGTTGATGGAGCTGGAGATGTGAAGCCTATGTGCAAAGTGCGGTGGATTGATGGACGGGAGCATGGGATTCCCGAGGGGGACGTTGATGCGGCCAAGAGGTGAGTTTCCCTGTTGATTGGGGTAATGATGAGATATTGGGTTACTGACAGGTGGGCAGACACTATGAAGAATATAGTAAGTCTCCGGCGTGCGAGGGCTTCATGACTCTCAGCGGAGGTGTCTTTCTGGTCGCGGACAAGGCGTCCATCGATTCATACTTGCACCCAGTCAAAGATAACGCGGAACCGATCATCCCCCGCGGCGACCTGGGTTCTTTTGTCCTGCTAGCCAAGCCGGATGACGAAGATAGGGAGGACAGGGAGCCGTCAACGAGGGAGAGGAGGCCGTCTCGAGACGCAGCTGGAAGACCGACCATGAGGCGGGACTGGAAATTTGACGGCACCGTGAGGGTGCTCGGGACGGTCTTGTTCGACGATGCTTGGGCTCTGTTGTCACGGAACTCTGTCAAGCTGCCGGATCTGGCAAAGATGGCACTGGTCCATCCGCGTCAGGTTTACGTTGGGCCGAGTGTGCCGCTGGAGAGGGACGGGTGGTGGACGGCGGGTGTTTGTGGGTTGACGGTGTTCAAGTCTTTTGAGAAATGGAAGACGTCGTGAGGGTCTTTCTCATAGCTCTACGAAGTTATGTGATGATTGGCCGGTAGATGGTGATGGGAGAACTTCCGAGGCCGCCCTGGTGAGCGGCAATAGGGATGTTATTCTAGACGAGATATCCATTGAAACCCTTGTAATACACACTTTCCCGTCTCCTTGAAAAGCCTAAGCTTTACTTCAATGCATATTACTTTAGACCAGGGCCGTTGAGACAGCATGGTAGATGACAGGCTATGGGCGTTCATCGTCATGTCAAATGAGAGCATGTGTTTTAAAGTAAGCGATTATGTCTGCATTGGTCTGGCATTGCCATACGCGTTGAAAGCCAATTATCCACGTTACGATCTCGCAAGCATAATCATCTCGCGCCGAAGTTGATAGAAAGCCTCGAACATGAAGCATGCTTGAATCCTGCAGACGTTGAAGGCTGTCCACCTCACAGGGATGACGCCCACCTTAGCCTGCTGTAAGTTACCACATTAGCAGTAAGCTTAAATGAAAGCTCCACCAGATTCAAGGCAAAAGTGCCCGGACACCGACTCACCTATCCACGCTCAATGGCGCTGTTGGCGCAAGGTGTACAGGCTATTGATCATGTATCAATGGCAACTTGAGCCGCTTATTTGTGTTCCGTAGAAGACACGACTAAAGATAATTCCTTGAAGACAGGTGCATCATCGCCGCGGAGTTTTGTGACAATTGAGACTGTTACTGGCGAGAACAGCCCAACTATAGTAATGAGGGGCTATCATCAAAAGCCTCGCGAGGTATTGACAGAAGTCTTTCTTTCTTGTCTTCAATGACACTCCTGAATGTTACGTAGGTTTCATGCTTGTGAATGAATACGAGGCCACGGGCATTTCGTTCATGAGGGGAGGCAAACAACAATCATATTTCGTGAGCTAATGCGAGCGGCATTGAAATGCTCAGGCGGACCTCCGCAATCATGCGCCACACGACGGGGGAAAGAAGTCTAAAACGGTGGTAATAACCACCCGCGCTATGAATATCGCGACAAATTTATTCATCTTGATGAAAATTATCAAGTCTTATGAGCCTGCTCAGATGCGACTGACATCTTGATCTTTTTGATTGAAAGCACCATGATCACTTCCAACAGATCGAAACACGAACCGCATGAATAAACTAGACCGATCAACTAAGAATCCTTCCCGGCACTTGTGTGGGATGGCCATTTTTAGGACGCGAGGAACTCCGCTGCTGCAGCACAGCACAGCCCCCGAGCTGAAGCTGACTGAGACCCTACCAACCAAAAGGTAATCAGTTAAGACCGCCCGTATCCCTTGAGACTAACCTATCAACTCTCCCGGTGCCTTCATAGTTTTGTATGCGTCGTAAAAGCTTCTTGGGTTTCTAGTGTTGATAGCTTTCGCATCAACCATATCGCAGGCAGCGAAACAGAGAGCTTGACAACTCGGAATAGTGCAGCCACGATTGAGATAGAACAGTCGCCAAAATGGATCATTTACCGTCAGAGCCCACCTCACCTGGTCGGCGACATCTCATGCGCCCGGTACTGCTCGTCTTGGCTTTTGCTTTTGCCCTCTTCGTCTCTCTCGTCCAGATCCTCACTCTGACGGCGGGCACTTGGGTAATCCGCGACAGCAACGGTGCCCAACGTCTTGGGCTGTCGAGCCTCGCTATAGTGGAGGTAAGCAGAAGGCTCATCCTTGGTCATCGCGAACTCTTCAGCACAAACTAAACCTCACAAACCTACAGTTTGACGGCATCGTCCCATCACAAACGAACCCATATACCTACCTCGTAACAATGCACCAATTTGCCTCCTCTTTCGCCTACACCTACCCATCCAAATCCCTCGCGGGCACCCTCGACTCATCCCCCCACCTCCCCTACGACCTCGGCGCCGTCGCCCACGCCCTCCACCTCCCCGAGTCCGAGTGGGCATGCTACCACTTCGCTCAAGACGCCTGCCAGAACAACCCCTTTCTCAGCGCCTTTCGCAACTCATGGCTCATCCTCCCCACCGCAACAGCCAACCTCGCCCTCGTCTACGCGCTCGTCGTGGTATCCTACCTCTTCGTCACGGAGCTGCTCATCGCCGTACAGCCGAGCTGGCTGCGGTGCCAGTGCTACTTCTCGTGCATCAAGCGCGTGTGTCCATGTCCGCGCGGGACGAGGGCGGAGATTGAGGCGTTGCCGGCGGTGTTTTGGGATCGGTATCGCGGGTGGTGCTGGTTTATGTTGCCAGCTGCGGCGTTTTTGCCGGTATTTACGTTGGGAGGGAACGGGATGCTGCTGAAGGAGTATGTTAACCGGCCGAGAGGCCTGGAGGGAGATGTGAACGGGAGGTTTGGAACGGGGTTCGTGGTTTTGCAGACGCTTTGTTTCGCGGCTTCGGTTGCGGGGACTGGGTGCATGGTGTTGAGGAGGCGGCTGGGGATGAAGAAGAGTTGGATGGAGGAGCAGGGAGTCGGGTTGAAGAGAGGGGCTTGAGTTACTTACTAGGCATACCCAAGAATAGAGAAGATGGGATGATGTACTTCCGCCTGTTTGAATGAGAACACCGTATTCTGATCCGATCTGAGGCCGCGCCGGTCCGGGCGAGGAGCGGAAGCTCCTGGGTGGAGCTTGGAGCCGGCAACCCGCAGAATGCCCACTTGGAGCCGGCAAGGTGACGATCGGCACCGGTCCGCTGTGTCAGATCCGATTCGATCTGATCTCTACCACGCAGGGAGCATGGGGTTACTTGTCGCCGCGTAGGTAGTACTCGCACGCTTTTCCCACACAACTTCTCCCACTTCATCAACCACCATTTCGCACCAAGCCTCATGGAAATGTCTCACTAGCTCATTCTTTGGAGAATGGGCTGCGACTAATCTGCGACTAACCCCATTGACGAATCATGGCCTCATCATTCAAGTTGGTCCCTGCCGATCGGCTATGGAATGTCTGGTAGCTCCGCAAGCGTGGACCGTTCGCACCATATGCTGATGTCATTGCCCGCACGAGAAGCTGTCATCGATTTACGCCTCGCATGAGACACCATGGAGCGAATGAGCTGGTCTTTGGATGATGCCATGGACTCGTCACAGGTAGCTGATCTAAACAAAGCTGAGCTCCGAGCTTGGTTGATGATACAACTCGACAAATTCCATACTTACTCACCTTACCTTACCCCCTTCAATCTACCTATTTTCGAAGGACCTTTGCTATCCCGTATCACATCAACTACACAACCCACAAGTCACACAACGAAAAAATTTCTCAAAATGTCCCGTCAAAACTACGCAGTCCCCTTAATGGGCGCCGCAGCCCTCTTGGGAGGTGGCATCTACTACGTCCGCCAACCCTCCACATCCTCAGGCGACCCTGCCCAACAAATCGCAAATAACGCAGATAATTCCCGCCCGTCTTCCGACGCAGTCGCAGAGCAGCGCAAGAAAGCCGCGGACGCGAAACGCGACAATGGTCTCGGCGGCGCGGGCATTGGCACCAACACGGGTGCCACCGGTGGCGCGGAGCTGAGCACCGGCAACCGGGGCGGCAGCAGCGCCGACCGCGATACTCCCAAGGGTCCGAAGGAGAAGTTCCCTTCTGATGCGGGCGAGATTGGAGGCGGACCTGGAAGGGCGAACTCGAATACTAGGGCGATTGAGACACACGGCCCTTCTATGACGCCTGGGTCGAGCACATTGACGGGGGCGTTGACCGGGAAGAGTAATGGTCCTAGCACTTCTGGAAGCAGTGGCAGCTCAGGAGAAGGGATTGGTTCCAAGATCCAAGGGTTCTTCACGAGTTCTAGCAAGAGCAATGAGAAGCCCAGGCAGTCTCCGGTTGATACCAAGATTGTGAGCCATTCGCCTGATACACCGACAAACCGTGGTGGAAGTCCTTGGGATAAGGAGAGGAGGGATGTGGTCAACCACAACCGCTCAGCAGAGTCATAAACTTTTAAATGATTGCATACATGTACCATAATCATCAGAATCAAGAGCGAGAATATTTATATCTCGTCAAACCCAACCAAGTATTAGAATTTCGCACCAAGCTTCTTCTCGTTCTCCATCTGCTGCTCATCCACCACAATAACAGCCTTACCGCTCATCTTACCCGTATGCACAAGCTCAACAAGTTCATGAATCTTGTCCAACCCATGAAAGACATTAGTCTTGAGATTGATCCCATTCTTCGCAACATGCTCCATCAGCCCAATGCTCTCCTCCCTCGAACACAGCAAACTCCCCTTTACCCTCACATCCCGAAACACCAACTCCTGGAATGGGATCTTCACCTCATCAGGCTGCGCAATCTGCACCACCGTCCCATGCATCTTTGTCACCGCACACGCCAGAGCCGCAGCAGAATCCGCGTCAGACAAGTTGAGCGTAGCATCCACACCCTCCCCGCCATTCGCAGCATCCCTCGCCTCTTTCACGACATCCTCCTTCCCCCTTCTCGCGTCAAGAACCACATCCGCACCGCTCGTCCTTGTCAACTCCAACCCTTCATCCCTCGCATCAATGCCGGTGACGCGCAAGCCCAGAGCCTTGGCAATCTGAATTCCCAAATGACCCAGACCGCCCCCCGACCCAAGGATCGCAAGCCACTGGCCCTTCTTCAGCTCAGCTTGCACGACGCCCCTCCAAACCGTCCTCCCCGCACATGCCAGCGGCGCGGCACTCAGAAAAGAAACGGCATCTGGGATCGCCACGGTAGACCGCGCGTCAACCTTGACGTACTCCGCAAAGCACCCGTCCACATGGACCCCGACGTGGCCCTCGATACGGCTGCAATACTGCCGAAAGGTCTCCGGTGCAGACGTACAGTCGAAGCAGGAGCCGCACGGGTGGAGCGGGAGCCCGCACATGACTCTATCACCTACTTTGAAGTTGAAGTCTGAGGATGCGGACGCAGAGCCTACGGCGACGACGGTGCCGGAGCCTTCGTGGGATGCGGTGCAGGGGAGGGATGTGGCGAAGATGCCGGAGGAGACCATGCTGTCTGTGTGGCAGTAGGATGCGACTGCGACTTTGACGAGGAGGTCGTGAGGGGCTAGAGAGGTTGGAGAGGGGACGGGGATGGATTGTATCTCGTAGGGTTTGTTGAAGGATGTTACGCGGATTGCTTTCATTGTTTTGGGGAACTCTGGGGTGGCCATCTTTGCGGGCTTTGGTGATTGGGATCCGATTGAGCTGATGGAATCTCGGGCGAGGACAATAGTTTTCTTGGTCGTTTCGTGATTGGGTAAGTGTGCCCTTCTGATGATGATTGCTGTAGGCTTTGGTACGGTGTTGTCAAAGATGTGATGACGTCGGACCCTTGAATGGTTCAAGTTTGTTTAGCTTCCCCCGCCGGATTCAAGGCGGTCCGAGGCCGACTATGCTGGGCTAAGGTAGGATGTCGGATCCGACGGTTCACCATGGATTTGCCGAGTTTGATGGTCTTGGAGAAGGCGACGCCGCAACCTTAATTCTTCTGAGTTGCGCACCGATGCAACATTGTGCCGTAAGACTCATACGTTTGGTTAAGGGCCTGATAACATTGCCATTGAAATCTGGAGCGCCGAGATGAGATATTCGGGCATTGCCCATCCCTGGTATATAAAGCTATCATTAGATCTTATCTCGAAAACGAATGTCATAGAATGTCAATCATCTCTACACACCCGCAGCTCATCGATGCTGATGGGGCGGGTCTTCGAACAGGCGCAGTGGTGGAGGAAGGTAATGTCTGTAACATGATCGAATAGCAAAAGACTGTAACTGCAATAGCATCATGGTAGAATCATCACAAGCTCGGAGAATAATCAGTTTGAAGTCACTGGTCATAAGTGAAGACAGCGATAGAGCGAGCAGGAGTGCTTATGTGCATTGTGATATATATATATATATACGCTCGGCTCGGAGGAGCAATAGCAATCGACTCCGAACAAGCCCCCAGGGGCTGAAGTATGTGCATGAATCCAAGTGTTATATACTTGAAAAAGATTTGAGCAAATATGAACGGGAAGAAAGAGTCCATTTATCGCAGAAGAGCGTGGACAGTGGAGTTGTAAGTGTCGACGCAACCGCCGAGGTAGGTCGACGTCAGGGAAGCAGTCGTGTTCTTGGCGAGCGCGGCGAGGGCGGTGGTGCCGCACTTGAGGCCGAGGACGAAGGACTTGTGGATGGCGTCGGCGAGGAAGGGCGCAGTGTGGGTGTGGTCGTTGGGGTAGTTTGCGTTGGTGGTGGTCGCGCCGAGGCCCTTCATCGCCTGGGCGGCGTACTCGCCGTGCGGTACGAAGTAGTAGCCCTTAGAGGGGCCGCCAAGCTGCTCAACGGCGAGCCTGGGGGGTTGTGTTAGCCTCGACGTCGAGGAACGGGAAGGAGAAGGGAGGGTTGGAGGCTTACCATGCGTAGTAGAAGAAGCGGTCGTATCCGAACTTGTAGGTACCAGTCTCCCAGACGTTGTTGGGGGTCGCGGCGGCGATGATGACCTGCGAATAAGTGTAAGTCATATGTCCATGTGAGATCAAGGATCCAAGTCAGTGATCATACCTTGGCACCAGCAGCGTTGAACTTCTTGGCGGCGTTCTTGAGGTACGCAGGGTACGTGAGAACAGTCTCGGCAACACCACTTCACAACAGTCAGCATCTTTATTTTCTTCATGAAACCGGGGAACCAGCAAAGACTCACTTGTAGGTAGTCGAGCAAGTCTGCGCACCATCACCAAAGCAATCCGTCCGGCCATTGTCGGTAGGCGTAAGAGAGCCGCCGTCATTGTGTCCAAACTCAATCACGACCCAGTCACCCGACTTGACGAGCCCGGCCACGGTATCGAAGCGGCCCTCGCGGGTGTAGGAGCGCGCGCTGCGGCCGCCAATGGCGCGGTTATCGACCTTGGCCTTGCTGGTCGAGAAGGAGTACTGCAGGAACTGGCCCCAGCCCTCAGTGCCGGAGCCGCCGCCGCCCTTGGCCGTGGTGCTGTCGCCGCAGAGGTAGATCGTCGGGACGGTCTGGCGCTTCTCGACGGACTCGGCGTCGGTGGGGAGGGCGGAGGCCAGGCCGAGGAAGCCGGCGACGAGGGCGATGTTGGCGCGCATCGTGTCGTGTTTTTTGAGAGAAGGACTGTGGGTGAGGTAAAGAGTGACAAGGTTCTTCGGACCGAGCGAAGTGATTGTATGTGTCTCGCGAGAAGATGGGACGGAATGCTTCAGATTGGAGGAAGGGAAGCTTTTCCTTATAGCTTATAGGAGAGCGGCTCTTAACTGACTCTTGACAAGCTTTCCGTCAAGGCCGGGATACGTGGGAAATCCCATCTTTCAGCCAATATCAACCAAAGTCTAGTGCAACCCCTCGAACCCCGGCTCATTTGTTTCCAACGATCGCCTATACGCCTCCTCAATATCGCCAATGTGGAAAAACACCAGTTAAACTCGACGAGGGTGGTTTCCACTCGTCCGGGTGACCGGGTCCTCCCCTTCTCGGTCGAGTCCTGGGCGAGACCACAATCACGGGAAAGCGGCGGATTGCTCCAGCGGTCGACCACCGGGGGGCCGGTCCTCGTGGTGTGCCATATAGAGTAGACTTTTACGCTAGCGGGCGGCTGCAAGGCAAGGAAAAGACCAGCAATCAGACGAGCCGCAGGCTCGCAGCGGCACTTGAGGTCACATCGGGGCTCCTCTCCGCCCCGCACACGGAGGACGGCGGTGCTGCTTCGTTTCGAAAGGGGCCTGGTGAGTGCGTTCCTCGAATCTCCGTCGCTGGCTCTCTTCTCTGAGTTGTGCTACATGTACGGATGACTAGTGGAAGACTGCTTGGAGCCTCAGATCGATTACCATTGAGCATACGTAGGTCGTCTGATTGTCAGAATGCTGTCACAACATGGCTACTGTCTAGAAACCGAGCCGCTCACATAGCGTAAAGCTTCTAAACCACAGACATCCCTCACTCCTCTCCACCTACGGCTAACCGATGGCGCAATACAATTAATCTGGTTCAGTGGTTGCTGTGTGCTAGAAAGGGGCGTAGGAGGGAGGGGGGCTCTGTCTTTCGTGTTTCACGACGGCCGTCGTCGAGCAAGGGAAATCTCCGCCAATCGCGGGCTCTCGTCGTTGAGATGGCCCGTCCTCAACATCGTGGAGCACTGGGAGTTGGACCACCGACCACGCGGACTGAGGGCGGAGTATGGAGCTTCCAAGCTGGGATGTTCCCAGCGGAGAAGCCTTGCCTTTTTCGGCGACTAATTACGACCCGAATCGCCGTACACAGCAAGTCGGATACTAAGGCAATATTAATGAGGAAGGGGAGCAGTAACTCGTCCCCGCTTGTGGCCCGAGTTGAGCTGTCTGGTGCCTCGTGGGAAAGATGGCGCGAGAAATTGACTGGAGGTAGGCCGAAAGAGAAGAAAAGGGACCAAGTTGAGTCTAACCCCGCGTTGAAGTGCAGAACTTCTTCCCTTTTGGAACGGATCAGCCGACGGGAGCGCTTGTAGGCTGGCTTAAGAGGGGTTGTGACGGCGGAATCATTCGCGCCGTGTGACGTCTGCTCTGTTACGATTGTTCCATTCTTCCAGAATGACTCCAATGCAGTGGAAAGTTTGCCCAGACGCGGGCCCAAGACGGGATGCCGGCACTTGTTCTTGGGCTGCGTGCCGTACGTACTGAGTGGAGGGGGCGCAAGCCAGATTTGTTGAACTCGTTTAAATCACGGCTAACCGGATTTCCAAAAGGTTTGTGATCAGATGAACATGGCCGTCCTACCCGAGGGGGCTGCAGTCTGCTTATTGGTGCAAATTGTTCTCGGTGCAACGTCTGAAGGTGTCTCCAAGCTTTTGGGGAAGCAGGGCAGGGGTCATCCTGAGGATTGGCAAAGCTTAAACGAAGAGTGCGAGTCGAGGTATCTGTGCGGAGTGCTCCGTACTCGTGTTGCGCGCTGTTAGCGCAAAAGGTTGTTATGGGAGGGAGAGAGACTGAGAGAGAGCTAGGTAGTCAAGACCTCTGATGTGAGAAGGGAGAGCTGGGGGCTTGGTGATGATTATTCGTTAGTGTCTATTGTGTCATCTGTGCTCCCATCTTCCTGATATCTCTCATAAAGCAGACGAGATCGATAGCCTGGTCTAGATGCTTGTCGCGATGCCTGGGTGGGAATTCGCGTTCGGAAATTTGGTCACTTAAAAAGGTTGAAACTGGGGTAGGGCCCCTAGGGAGCTTAAAAGCAGATTGCAGGGTGAGTTGCGATGCGCTGCAGCTCTACGGGAATAAGAAATCCTTGTGGGTTCGACTCACCTCGGTGAACCAGTGACTCGGTGACCAGGCCGGTCGGCGACTCGGTGCGGACTCGGTGACCGGAAAGGTGAATGGGCTAGACCGAAAGCTGGCCGCTTCGCCGGGAGAATTGGCGCGGCTCCGGAACTTTATTATCCCCGCGCTTTCCTCTGTAACGCACTGTAATCCTCAGCCGAGAAACGTTGTCGTAGAACACCTTTGCATTTCAATGTAGCTTTTGATCATGATGGGTACTTGCCGCTTCAGAAGCAAGGCGGACTGTGTCCCAGACACACTTTTCCGTGCTCAAGGGCCGATAGAGTATCTTATGAGGTTCGGAACAAGTGCAATCATACGCAGATTGCCGCGTTTGAATCAACCCGGGCCTGCAGTAGTATCCGATTGATCTGAAGATCTCGAAATGGAACCATGAGGGAAGAGATCTTTTCCAACTGTGCGTCAAGCGTATTCACCCAGTCTTCGCTCAGCGATTTCTGTAGGCAGGATCCCCAACGACAGACAGCGCAAAAAGATCGAGGTTAGAAGCTAGTGAAAGATAGGCTTGTCCGATCGTCTAAATGTCTATGGTTCTTTGCACCCCTACTACTGTGCCGCATCTCCGGGTCGACCCCATAACCATGTGTTCGGGATCAACCATCCGTCAATTTTCAACACACTCATCGTCTTGATGCATGGACAGTATCTCAAGCTCCAACACAGAAGCTGCTGGCTGATGGATTTCGAGGCTGGCTGGAATGCGCCCCCTCTAGCAAGGGGTCCTGCGGTTGCCAGGGATGCTCATTGCTGACATCTTTGGACTGGGGGCGGATTACGGCTGGCGGAGCTGAATGCTTATCGGAATGCTCATTATTGGCCAGAATACGGCCACAGGAATTCTCGCAATGGGCCGAGAAACGGGTGCCTGCAAATTGGAAATGATGGGACCATTCTTAAAGAATCCCGCGTGGCCAAGCGAACGTTGGTCAGCCTGAGTTCAATAA
This sequence comes from Colletotrichum acutatum, assembly GCF_030867785.1. Classification (NCBI taxonomy): domain Eukaryota; kingdom Fungi; phylum Ascomycota; class Sordariomycetes; order Glomerellales; family Glomerellaceae; genus Colletotrichum; species Colletotrichum acutatum. Next base: position 21,567 of record NW_026849081.1, read on the forward strand.
TTTTTACCCCTCGACTGGCGATCGACCCGAGATTTTGGAAGCCATCGTCAAGCGCAGCTACGATACAGAGGAGAACGGCACTACCGAGCTTGGCATCAATATATAGAGGAAGAAAGGCACGAAAAGGTTACACAGGAGTCACAGAAAGTGACATCAGAAAAGCTGCCATCATGGCGCCCACCGACAAGATCTCACTCGAGTTCATCGCCACCGGCAACGTCTGGATGCATACCGGGATGCAAGGCCAACCCATAGAGAACCGCAACATCGCCCTCCGCTTACTCCGCTCCTTCACTGGCGATTGGATCGGCCCCATGCCCCTCGGCGCATTCCTCATCCACCACCCCAAGGGCCCCATCCTCTTCGACACGGGCGTCTCGACGCACTGCACCGAGCCGGGCTACTTTCCCTGCTGGAACCCGGTGCCAGGCATTCTCAACAAGCTAGAGGTGACGAAAGAGGACGGCATCGTCACGCAGCTCCGGAAACGCGGCATCGAGCCCACCGATCTCCAGTTCATCATCATTAGCCATCTCCACCACGATCATGCCGGCGGACTGGAGGTTCTTGCTGTCGAGGCGCCCAATGTGCCCATCTATGTCGGCATGGAACACTGGGATGCGTTCGGGAAGCATCCCGTCTACGCTGCTATGCAAGGGTGCACGCCGGACCGGTGGCCGAAGGATTTCGAGCCACGGATCCTCGACTTTGAGGAGAAGCGCGCTGTAGGGCCGTGGGGCCGGTCGTGTGAGCTTGCACCAGGCGGGACTATTGTTGCGGTTGATACGCCGGGGCACGTGCCGGGTCATATCTCGTTGATTGTGGTGGGGGATAACGACGATGGGAGCAAGACGAGGTATCTGCTAACGGGGGATGCCACGTATGCGATTAACGTGTTGGATAAGGAGGAGCCAGACGGTGCGAATAGTGATCCTGTGGCGGCGTTTGAGAGTTTGAAGAAGATTAAGGCGTATGCTCGGAGCCACGACGTCGTTGTGCTGCCGAGTCACGATCCGAATACGCCCAGGTTGCTTAGGGATAAGGTGCTCTATAGGCCGGGGAAGCATTAGATGGATATTGCAGTGTCTGTAGCAGAAGAGACAGCATAGCTGTAAGTTGTAGGAATAAGCGTGTGGCTCATCAGAACAACCTCGGGTATAGGATGAGATGTGAGAAATGTCTATACTCTGTGGTATGCTCATGATACAAGACGACCTAGGCAGAATGAAAGATGCCAGAAATCCTCAAGCCATTCGGCACCGCACCTATGAGCTCAATTCAATTGGAATTGATTAAGAAAGTGAGGGCTTATGTGACTCCATACTTCACACTATCCATCGTTGGATTTACACTCCTGCCGAGTAATGACTTCGTAGGCTGGGCAATACGTGAATCGGGCGAGGAGAGGCGACGACAGGAGGAGAAGGCCGCTGCTGACACAGAGCTCTGGTAGAGGTCTTGGTACTGCTATCCTCCGTTGCCTCACGGGTGCCAGTACTGCTGCTGTTCATCATCCAATGAATGACGATAGCTGAGAATAGAACTGAAACAATCATCAGCACAATCGATTCTGACCAGTAAGAACGAAGCTCAAGTGCTTACTATCGCTTGTGCAACACATCATGCAAAGCCACGCAACCTCCCCCCGCAAACCCACTATGGTAATGCAGTTACTATTACATGATGTTAGCATTTCATCACTTCGAAAAGTGGTCTTGTATCTGGAGTACCTACAGTAGACTGCTGCCCATTGTGGCTATCGAACCGATGATGGTTCTCTTCGCCAGTTGCCGAAGCCTACGGTTTGGATGGTTGGTTGAATGAGCCACGGGATGAAAGTAACGGAAACCGGTGGTGGAGGGTAGCCAGCGCAGCGAATATGTTCCTAATGATCGATTAAAAGACGTCAACGAGTAAGAAACTTGACCTACTGCAGAGTGGCTGCAAGAACAAAATGGTCAGGTAAACCTAGAATCATGATAAGCATCTGTAGGTACTGTAAGCTCCGGGGTGGGACTCCATTACAGTGGCAATAGGATCTATTGCAATGAGTGGTATCATCGATTGCCAGCGAAAGTAGATGCGACAACCACCACCATACAAATCCCAGACAGTACTAAAGTGGAAACATTAGTAAATAGCCTACAGGTATGGTGTGTTTGTGGAGAGAAACTCACTCTGCAATATTGTAGCTGCTAATCGTCCCGTAGATGCCTAGCACTAGATATCAGCCGAAATGCAGGAGAACGACAGGAGCAGGAAGTTCCGAAGGAATCAGAACATGGTTGGTTCAACCCACCAATGACCAGGAAAATATTCCAGAGATACAACTTAGATCTCAGTCTTGGTTTTCTAGTACTGCGAATGACGTGCTTTGGCATTGCTCAGCATGGCTCCAGTCGCTTTCCTTTGTTCAGTATATACTCACTGCACGATCCACAAGAAACAGGAAGATGAACTAGATTGCGTCAATAGAAAAAGCAAACTCGTTTGAACATGAGGCACTAACAATCTAGATATGTGAATTAGCATGCTGAAGGGGTATCGCTCGTGAACGACTCTTACCTTGCTTCCCATGTAGATAATGGGGCATAGAAGTGCTGTTGCTCTGCAGGTTGCTTTGCTCGTACCATTTCCTACCACGAACTGCATGATGAGGGCAGAGACCGAATATGCCAGTGATGTTCCGTAAATGAGAAAAACGAGCCAGATGATCCACGGTAAGTTATGCCAGCCCTTCCTTCTGACTCTCACCGCACGCAGCGTGATGAAGCTGGATAGCACACAAGCGGTCGTGATTTCGATAATGCAACTGCAAAGCTTCGCAGCAAACGGGCTGTGATACCAAATCTCTTCATCATCTCTCTTGCCAATCACATCCATGGCTGAGACGAGTCCTGGTGATATGGCAGCCATCGTAATGTTTGAGTTGAAGTTAATGCCTTGGTGTTGTGTGAGACGAAAGTATATTCGGCTCAAGATGTATTGAAGTCAAAATTAGAACCGATAGCGCTCGGCGCTAAGATTCATTGAATACTAAGACGAGACGCCGTTTAATATCTTCCGAGAGAACCTTGAGGCTCTGGCAGGAATGAGAATGGTTCATGGGGGACTTCGGAATGTCCGTTGAGCAAGCTGAGCATCGAGGCCCATGAACATCACGCCACTGCTCTCCGCGCCGTTAATAACGCATGTGATCGGCCGTACACCTCACAGCGGTATTGGGCAGGGCACAGTGCCTTATCATCAGCGGCATCGAGGAAAAAGCAAAACAGATTGCGGTCTGATAGTTGTTTCCGTGTGCAATTGGGCTGTTCCCCCAGTGCCGACATCCTTTGGCAGATCATGCGGGACTAAGGTATAGTGTCAAGAAGATGTAGACCGGCAACGCCGAGAAAAACGAAAAAAAGCGCTAGCCAGGGGATAGGCGCTAGGCTATAGAATGATAAATCCTTAGGGTGATATGTTCCTCTTTGATTCGCTCAACAGACTGCGATGCCTTGGCCACACCATTGCAGAAGCATGCATCTCTTCGCATAAGTCTTCAGCATGAAAGACGTCCCTCCATCAGGAAAAGGACTCATAATTCCTGGCGACAATTTAGCCCTCGAGGTTTTCTGACGCCTCGCAGTGGCGAGATCTTGCCGAAAGACGTTGTTTGGAGTAACGCCTTCCTACGTCCTCATGATTAGGTAGGGAGCGGATATTTCCATCGGCCAGTCTGACCATCGAACCTCTTTGGCATACTGTTGTTTTCGTAAGACTTAGTGCAGCACTGCGCTTTTGCCGTCTTCGTCATAGTGTGAAGTAACTAGCGGTATTCGGTCCACATCTTTGAACCGCATTGAATCTCATCTACACCATCGCGTCGTGGCCTTCACGCAGCTTGTCCTGTACTCATCGGGCGTCGGGCGTCGGACTTTGCATTGTGCCAAGCGATGCGATTTGATTGGAAGGTCTCCCTGGAAATTAATTTACCCAGCCATTTGGAATGCGACGCAGTACGCAACAGTGATGCCATAGATGTCGCTGGTATTCATGTGGCGACTGGCATTTGTGATGGCGAAGGCTGGATGGAATTCCGGAAATCATATTGCGATTCGCTATCTGACAGAACCCAGGATATACTGATAGTTTTTGGTGATAAAGTTCTAGTAACGATGTCTACATGTCCTACAGGTTATTGGATACACCATGTCTAAGGAAACCATTGTAGTTTGCTTTAGGCGTGATCCTGAGAAGGAGTATCTGCAGTAAGAATGAGCCGAACATATCCTCCGGACAATCACAAAGCCTTCTCTCCCGCCAAAAGAAGCCCTCATTCATGCTCTCGCATAAGGCTCCGACATTGCGAGTTCAGGAAAACGATTGTTTGACCGCCATTATCTACATGCCTGGCATCTCTGAGCGTTTGGACAGTGACCATTGTCACACAAGTTTGCCAACATCACAGCTGCGTCATAGTTTTGAATCCCCACAGAGTTCAAAGGCTTCAATTCAATAGCACTTCATCGCGTGTTTGTTTCAATTTCTCAAGGCTGCGTCATCTGTGATCTCTACACGAGCTCGGCAGTACTGGAGACTGCGATCTGCAACGAGAACCAGGAGCTGACATCCACCCAGCGGCATCCACCAGCATCCATTACGGAATGGTAACATCACACTAGAACATTCTATCCTTCGATGCTTCGATGGAATGCTTCGTTGAAAAGAAAAGAAGCCACCAGCATGGCTTCTAGAAGGATGCACCTTCGAGAGACGGTAAAGATCGTCAGTAAACTTCAACAGCTTCGGAAAGAGCGGCCAGTCGTTCGATACAGTCGCTTCTCAGCACTTTTAGGGATCGAAATGTCATTTATGACCATACCTATAGCTAAGTCTTGTACGACCCGGACTTGTCCGGCATGCCACCAAACTTGACGTGAGCTCCTCGTCATATGGCGCGTCCATCGACGCTGTCCACAGCGGCATCACTCATGGCACGCATTCCTCCGGCAGAGAAAGACACCAAGCGAATGAAGATCATTGTTGTTACAGGCGTGCTTCGGAACAGCAGTACTTGGCATTTTACCCAACCATCGACGGATACGAACGCCTGCATGTGGTCTCACTGGTCTGCGGACTTGGCTAGCCTATACTCGAAGCATTTCACCAACGACGAGTGCCAATCTGACTGGGTGGGCAGACACACCGCTTCAAAGTACAGGGGCTAGAGGATGTGCCCTATTGGGCGTTCGGACGAGACGATCCGGACTAACATGTCTCATAGGCGCAAGCTCAGGTCACTCCTGTCCGGAGCTGATAGACCGCCAAAGAGGAAATACAGTAAATTTAGCCCAGAAGAACTTTATTGCGGGGTCTAGAAGCTGTAGGGATGAATGCAATTGGACGTTAGTCCAATCAATACGCTTGTCAAAAATTGTGGCTTCGCCAACGGTCGTCGTACTTGGGTAAGGGGGGGGGGGGATCAATCCCATGTTCGAGATCGAATGAAGCGAGTCCTAGTAAACCCCAGAGATGCTGTTATGACAGTTGATTAAGGGAACTGATTAGTTATTCTTCTTACTGGCCACAGAATTCTTGAAAAAAAGCAGATGAAATGAGGATGTAGCTTAGATAGGGGCTTTTCCCTCCTACAATCAATATCTGCAGCGGGACGATCGACGATCGATTAGAACTAGACTTCCAAGTCTGCATACCCTGTTCAATTTGTTGCTCTTATCGGGCTACTACAGAAGCTAAGTGTCGCAAAAACGACGCCGTTAATTGCGGGCAGCAATTAACGCCATATATTCCCTACGAAGCCTAAGCATAAGTTGAAGACCATACATGCGGGGATACTAGCCTTGTGTGGATGTTAGGATGAATGCCATCGCTTAGAGGGTGTAAGATGATTCCCTCAACATTCATGTTTATATCAACACCTACCTCAAGGAGACCATAATGCAACATGAATATTCCAGACTCTGCCTTGCAACTGTCATTATAAGTCCAGACTCGAAGGATCAGTGAATCAAGGCGAGGGTATCAATCAAAGGTAGTATATCTGGAAGTATGTGTATATCTGGAGCTCGAGGTGCTGGACGATCTATGCTTTCTCCGAGAGCATTAATCCCACCAGATCAAATAGTCACTGAAAATCACAAAAGGAATTTGAAAAGGTCCGCCATCAACAAAGGTTTCCTTTTGATCACGTGTCGAAATTCTCTTGAGAATCATTATCTCATCTATTAACACAGAATCTATGCGATGCACATCTACTCCTGGACAACTACCCACATAATTCTCTCAAACACGGCACAAACGACCATTCTGAGTCGGGAAGCCATCAAGCTGGCGCGTGACGTACCAACTTTCGCTGCCGACACCCAAGTTGGCATAGAAGACACCAGTGGGATCAATCTTTTGCTTGAATGCGAGCAGGCGGGCGTACTTCTCGGTACCGTAGAATGACTGCTGGAAGTCAGGCTCAGTCACGTCACCCTCGCTGGCATATCCGCCACCGCCAGGAGTGACGTCCCGCCAAGGCTTCATCCACTCGTTGGTCAACAGCTTCGACTTCTCAGCGACAACCTCAGCGGGCGTGCCAACGTCCCAGCCCATGACGGAAATGGCAAACATGGCAGCGCCGCGCCACGCCGGGTTGACGGCGTTGTCGGGGTAAGGGCCGGGGCCGCCGGTGATGCCGAAGCCAATGATCTGACCGCCCTTGTCGCTGAGACCCTTGATAGCCTCAAAGGTAGCGTTGAACTTGGTGGCGTCGGAGAAGTTCTCAGTAGGGAAGAGACGGCACGCCGTCTTGGCGGCCGTACCTCCGACGGACTCCTTGGGGAATCCTGCCTTCCAGGCGGGGAGGAAGCTCTTGTGCTCGGTGTAGACGGGATCGACGGCGATGCCCAGCTCCGTCCACTTGGCGAAAAGCGGAGCGGTGAGCTCCTTGAGTTGGACGAGGGTCATGTTGGGGGCGAACCAGGGGAGCATGGTGAAGGTAAGGGCATCGGGGCCGGTGTGGAAGATGTTCCAGTACTCGTAGTTGCCGGCCGCGTTCCAGGTGGGAAGTCCCTCCCAGTAGGCCTTGACGCCAGCCCAGAAGGCTTCGTGGCTGACGGTCGCGCTGGTGCTGAAGCTGAAGGTCATGACGGCAATGGTGTCGATCTTGGGGTAGGCCCTGACGACGTATGAGGTAACGACACCATAGGTGTCTGATGAAAGGTCAGCTTGTGTTTCTTTTGATGATGAATGGCTCAACTTACTTCCACCGCCGCCTCGAAGAGCCCAGAACAGCTCAGTGTTCTGCTTCTCGTTGGCAGTAACGAAGCGTCCATCGGGAGTGACGACATCGATGCTTAGGACCTGAAGAAATACAGCATTAATAAAGAAATTCATGTAATAGAACATACAAAAAAGCATTCTTACTGAGTCAGCAGCAATGCCGTACTTGGGCGACAGCGGTGAGTGACCACCACCAGCGAGGTAGCCTCCAGCATAGCCGACAGTCATGCCCTCGCCTCCAACGGCAGTAACACCGAACTTCTCAGCTGCTTCATACAATTCAAAGCCCTGAACACCGGCACCGACCTTGAGAGCGGGGCCAGAATAAGAGGAGGTGGTGTAGGTCTGATAGAAGTTGATACTCTTAAGGTGGTGGGTCCAGACGGAAAGGGCACCGGATCCAGAGGAGCGACCGTTGAAGTCATGACCAGTGTTCTTGACCACGAGACGAATGTTGAGGTTGCGGGCAAAGTTGACCGCGAGCTGAATCTGCGCCACATTCGTGGCCTTAACGACGTACGAGGGGAAACCACCGACGGTGCAGGTGCCGGTGGAGCTGTTGTCGACTGAGGGCGGCATGCAAGTCAGGCCCTGGTACAGAGGGCTCATGACTGAGGTTGGATCCTCGGTACTTTACATTTTATTAGCATTTTGGAATCAAAACGTAGAGGACAAGAGGCTTTGGCTTACTGGATCGTAGAGTTCGTCCACTGGTTGGTGATGTACTCGCAACGAGTGGCATCATAGTTGCCAAAGTCATCAAAGCAAGAAGCGCCGATTGGCACTGTCTCAGTGACGGCAAATCCGGTGAGGAGGTTGAAGACACTCCATACTGCCTTGTTTGGCCAGAGGAGGTCCCCGGGGTAAGTTTTGCACTTGTTGAAGGTGCGGGCCGTTCCAGAACGCTTCTCCCCGGCGGCAGTGGTGTCAAAGTCAAAGAGGGAAATGTTGGAGAGGGAGAGGTCCGTGAGGTTGGCCAAAACGGCGTCCGTCAGCTGAACGCTCTCCTCTTTCAAGAGATCATTGGAAGCGGCAACGACAACGGGCTCAGCGGCCGGGGCCACTGTGGACTTGTTGGCTTCTACAACACGAGTGGTAGGTTAGTCATGACACAAGTCGTAAAGCAGTCGCATGCGAACCCTCAGGGGTTCAGATGTGGAAAGTCAAAATGCGAGATCAACATACCGATTACTGCATCGTCAACCACAATGGTCTGAGCGTACGCCAGAGGCAGGGCAGCGGCCAGGAGGAGGGCCTGGCTGAGTCGAGACATATTGTGTGCCAAGAGATTTGGGGGTTGAGAACTTCAGACTGAAGGAGTAAAAGATTGGACAGAGGGCGCGACAAGAAACGGGTTTGCGTGCTTGTCAGACAGGAACCTCCAATGGTTGATCACCGGGTTTGTGGCTGGCGGTGCGGCGGGAAAGAGGCGAGCGTGCAGAAACGAGCAGTACACCACGAGATTTATAACATCCACGTGGAAGCGTTGCATCTTGCCATCCTTCTTTTACACGCCAGTAATACCACGCGTATGGTTCAATAACAAGTGCGAGACATTTCCACTGCCGTACTGCCCGTTGTCGATAGTCCACGGTTGGTACTGCCTACCTGAGCCCGCCGACATATCCCGGCCGTCCTCGCAGTCGTGGCGGAGACCTTGCATTCGATAGCGGCAGAGGCCACGACATCTCACCAAATTACGAGGATGAAGGACTCAAGGAGGAAGGGACCATTTGGACGAGAAGAGATCTTGGGCCCGCCCCCGGGCAGGAATTGCACTGGGGCCCGGGCTCGCTTACACAGATCTGGATGTCTGTTTGGCCGAGGGGTTCGGGGGGAAGCAGACTAGAGCAACGTTGGTGGCGAGAGTCGTAAAAACCCCGCGCCGGGGGTTGCAACGGCGGGACATTAACAACATCGGCATTGAAAAACTGCGCAAGTAGCAGGCTGGCTGGTGTCTCCAGGTCCGTGGTTACAACTTCTTCTAGACGTTCTCTCCCGAGTGCCGGCGCCGCGCCGCCGACACTAACGGTTTAAGAGCAATGTCTGTGGGCAAAAGTCTGCCACACTCTTGGACGAGTTCGTCTCTTGAGATGGAGCTGGGGAGCGGTTGAGGCGTCTGCCAGCTTTAAGCCAAGCTGGATAAGCCCGGTCTATTCGTAGTCTATCCGTACCTATCAACGTCTGTCTTCTTCCGAGAGGCATGGTGGCGAAGAGAGTGTCGGGAGCTGGGGATCATTCATATTGAACATGGCCCCCCGGTGAACCTTCTGCACGCTTTGTCCTCTTCCGGGCACCGCCACTCCACCGCGCACCTTGTCCGCAACGAAATTCCGGCTGTCCGCGTCTGTGAATCTCCACTGTAGAGTCTAGGGATCCCCGAAAAACGATCTTGGAGTTTGGTGCAATGGTTGGCGAGTCTGAGGGATTTGCGAACAAACTGCCCATTATCCACATAATAAGGGATGTGGATAGCGAGCCGGGCCTCTGGGGAAGACATTGAGTTTATCTGTGCGATCTTGCTAATGTCTCATAATTCGTCAACTAAGTAAAATCAAACTAGACTGTAGATGAACCATCAAATCGGTCACATCTATCAAAGACATATCCAATCGACATGTCAAAATCGGGGCGGAGAAAAGTCGTACGACTTTACCTACAGCCCCAAACGTGTTTCTCATTGCGACCCATGGAAGACACCGCAAGAGTCCAGAAATTGGAGAGCGAATCTTTGAGGGGAGATTTGCCGTCTTAAGGGGGTTTCCTCGCCGCATGATTGTCTGCAAATTCGTCCTGCGCCAACGCGGCACAGCAAACTCTGTTTTTCTTCAACCCTGTCCACCAGGTAACATCCGGAAATCACTACTTGGTCGCCAAGGGGCCAGGACTCAACCCGAGTCGCTGATGGACTTTCTACGATTCATTCACACTAACCGCTAGTGCTCAACAAAGACATCAGCTCCACCTCACTCATCTAATGCCTGACGGTGGTTGCCTGCATTTCTTCAAAGGCGAGAACGTCCCTCGCAAGCCTCGGTCGGAGCGATGAAGAAAGAGGGGACGTCGTATTCACAAATCACCGCGTAACAAAAGTGCGAGGTTGTATCCTGAATCTCATTCACCGGCCCCATGTTCCGGGCACCACCACGACGCCTTACTCAGATTGTGATGCTATGCGGACCGAACTAATCCACTTACCGATCCAAGGCCGCATAGCAGGCTTCTATCCGGTGGGCTTTTGCAAAAATACGATTCGTCTTGGGCCAGAACACGGTCGGCCAACAGCAGATTTCAGCTCAAATGTATATTGGCCTAGGGTTGATTGCATCTCCTATAGTGATGACTGGGCATAAGCGGCACAGCCGGAGGAGTATCGAGCACATACGGATGAAATGTGAGGCTGTTTCTCGATGGACGATGTGAAGCACCTACCTCATCCAGAGCCAATGATACCCTGTACAGAGTGGTTGCAGTGTTCAGATCTTACAATGCGGTTGATTGCACTTGCCCTTCCGTAAGTAAGGCGCTGCATTATGTGACTCTACACTCTATCCTCCAATTCCACTACGTCTCATCGTGGATGGCTTTCTGCCTGACTGGATCATCTACACCATGGATGTGCCAGATGATACCGAACAGTCTTGCCTCCATGGCGTATTGATAGCCCATTGGAGCAAGAAAGCCGGGTTTCTGCCCGGATTGTCGGTATTAAGCTTTCAAGTTATCTGGAATAGTCCGCGCGATCCTTGTCTAGAGGCATGAGAGACTGCAGGAACCTGATAGTCCAGGGCCTGCAGTGTTCGAGAATGAGCCATCCTTGACAGCTTCCTGGCATCTTCTCGAACGCCATTGCACAGCCAGCCACTCACAAGGCTTCCTATTCATCTTTCCTAAGCCAAGCCTCGGGTACGCAAGGCCCATGTATCCTGAAGCCTGAAGGAGCATTCCCTGCTTGGCAGTGAACCAGCGAGCACAAGATCTCAATGTCTCCTGGTGCTGGCGGAGGAACGACCCTGAATCAGCGTGCTGCCGGCTTGTGGTCTCCGGCCAGGGATGCAGCAATGCTACCCAACCGGCGGAGATTTGAAGAACTTCAGCAAGTTTTCTGCGGCAACCCCCAAGCCTCCTCTCTGCCCTGTTCTCTTACTATCCGTGGAAATCACCGACCGGGAACTTGCGAGACTAGTCCGTCTCAACCCCAGCCTTACCATGAAACGGGGTCGTAGAGAATGCAGGTCTGTCACGATTGGCGTACCACTAGGCAGGATCGAATGCTGAATACTCCCCCTCCAGTCCATTTGAACACATTCCTCTCGTAGAGGCTACAGATGGACGTTACCTTGCTTCCCTGTTCAGCGTAAGATCATAGCTAGTGTCCTGGTTTTCTCCTGTTACGGATGGCGATGGTAAGCAACTATGCTCAAGAACATTGACCAAGCGTTCCCAAGATCAAGATCCAACTGCTGAGGGCTCCCTTTTTCCAAGAGTAGCCAATACGAAGTACGATTTCTCAGTGTCCCAGGAGGAACTCGAGAACCAACACGTTGTATATATCTCACAAACCTCCCCACGGGCCCATCGCGCATCCGACCCCCGATGCTTTTCTTCGATCTCTCCCCGGCCTGCTCTCCCACCCCCGGATTCCAAGTTTAACTTTGGTGCCAAGTCTGCAGTGGTTCAAACTTTACTTTTATTTTCATCAGCACAATCCGAATTCCACATTCGTTCTTTGACTGTGAGACGAGGGCCAAGCATGGAACTCGTCGCTCAGCGGGCCGTTGAGGCTCGGTGGGCTAATGTCGAGGACCTGCCATCGACGCCTTTGCAGAAGGTGATCATGGCAATTCTGTTTTTGTTCACGTTGACTGCATTCTTGACCTACGCCTTGAGAATGTACAGCAAATGGACGTCAAAACAGATTGGACTTGGTAAGTCGACCAACCTAAGCTTCTATCATCGAGTTTTCGTCTCATATTTCCATCAGATGACTGGTTCATGACCGGAGCCATGGTAAGACCAGGCGTGCATCCACCGGCAGAGTGCCGATCACCACCTTTGGGTGCTCCTTAACCTGACTAACATCGACATGGCAGTTCTTCTCAATGGCGCTCCTGGCTCCAACATACATGTTCTTCAAGTACTACTACGCCGGCTTCCCTACCGCGGCGTTGCCTGAAGACTGGGACCCCGCCCCCATGCTATTCTGGAACTGGATTATGCAGGTCCTTTACAATCCCATCCTCGCGCTCGTGAAATCATCCATTCTGGTTTTTTTGCTACGCCTGGGTGGGCACAAGCGCGGCGTACGATGGACCATTTACGCCCTCAATGCTATTAACCTTGCGACAATGGTGGCCATTTTCTTGGTGGTGCTATTCCAGACTCTTCCGATAAATGCCTTTTGGGATTCGACCATTCCCAAGCAAAGGGAGATCGACGGCCCGCTATTTTACATCGTCAGTGCCATCATCACTATCATCACCGACTTCTTTGTTCTCGCCATTCCTTTTTGGATCTTCCTCGGTTTGAAGATGCGCATGGCCGCCAAAATTGGATTGATAGTGGTATTCTTAGCAGGTGGAGTGTAAGTCATGGCGCCCGAGAGACCGGCATAAACCTAGAAGGCCCGGATTGACCTCGTACTTGAAGCTCTCGATGCTAACTCTGTGCAAGGTCAATCATTGTGGCCATCCTCCGTGTCCACGAACTCCGGAAGAAGTTCTACAACATCACCCCTGGCTACGATCCCCGAGACGGCATCGGCGACACATACAGCGCAATCGAAGTCAACCTCTCCATCATCGCCGCCTGCGTCCCGGCTCTGCGTCCACTCTTCCGCAAGTGGATGCCGGGCATGTTCTCCAATAAGAGCAGCGCCGACAATGCAGGATACAACAGCAGTCAGTATGGTCGTTACGGTGCCGGCACTGGGAACGGCACGGGAACCGGTCGACTGAATCGGAACACTGTCGGCAACGGGTTCCCGCTAAAGGACATGCGAAGCACCCACACCGAGATCCGAGGCCACTCACCAGACGGTAGTGAAGAGGAAATTATGACCTACAACGGCATCATCAAGACGACCAATGTAAGAGCGAAGACAAAGATTGATTCTATGATTTGAGGATACTAAGGAGTTTTACAAGGTTCATGTCTCGTATGATGATTCGGTTATGACGGATAAGGACTCAGGACGGGAGCAATTGAATTCGGAGAAGCCAGTGAGGCGCAACAGCAAGTTCGGGGTCGGTTCAAAGTAACGATTGGGTTGAAGGAGCAAGGGACTTTTAGAAGTGAATTGGCATGAGCGTATGATAAAAAATTACTTATCTCGCTATTTAATGGTCTCACTGTGTGCACTGGAAGCGCCAGTAATTTCCTCCGTTCGTAGAAGCCTCGTTGAAGGTGAATAAAGTATCAATCTTCCCTCTCTGCATCGGCGATACTTTGAACCCCAGACATGTAGATGAATTGGTTCCAAGACCTGTTAAGATGTAAGCCGTGGCTGAATTATGACCTGCCAATGTGTATTAGCTCACTGCGGGCAAATGTATACCTTGATGCGCAAGTGTGTGAACCCAGTTGGCATTGCCGTTTAGCAGTCATAAGTCCATCCCAAGCAGGTTCCATCCGTGCAGGCAACACAATCCTTCTTTCCATTCACGCATTCCTGGCAATAGAAGCCATCGCGGGTCTGGCGAGTTTCGATACCATTGCCAGCAATAGCTGGCACTGCAGCTGCAAAGCTGGCAATGAGGCCGAGCGTAGTGATGATGGCGGCGAATCTCATATTGAAACGATTTTGTCAGGATTGGTGAAAGAAGGTGTCGATGTCAAATATGCAGCATGTACTGAAGGCTAGAGTGTACTTATCTCTTCGACTTAGCAACAATAGAAGATCAGCGCCTTCGGAAGAACGGTCTATATAAGTGTTCTGAACACGCCTTGTTTAGGAATTGCTCTATGGTACATGGCTAGAGTCGCTTCTTCCCAATTTTTCTCCTTCGGACGACCGGGAAGAACATACGTCGCGACGAACAGCCGGTGACCTCATTTCTTCCAAGTCAGATACTCTTTTGAGGCAACTCCTGCAGCGATGGCTGTGACATGCATTGATACGAGGTCTCCGAAGAGACAGATTGTGACGACTCTTGATAGAGAACCCAGTTTTGAAGGCCCCGCAGAGGGGAGTCAGACGATTCCAACGCGTAAGTGGTGGAAATAGGATCAGCCAAATGTCAAATAGGGTAGGTGAAAATTAAATGTTGCCACATACTAGATGGTAGACTATTTTCCGCCTTCTCTTGGCCTAAGTCTAGGCGGATATGATGTTGTAGACGGAAAACGACCAGCCTTGAGGTGCATAGCCGTCGGCGCCAACCTCGCCAATAGTTCGCTTAAACGGTTTTGGTGGGCAGTGAGACTCGGGAGCAACGAACCAGAAGTCGGATATTCTCGCCAGGCTGCAGCAAGTTTCCAATGTCGCATCCGCTTTAATATTTTTACGCTGGATTACTGCATCAGTGTACATGAGGCCTTGAAATAGCCCTTCTTGGTTTTGCACAATTGAGTTTCACACTTTTCTTGCCAGTAATTTTGCCCGGGTATTGATCCTAGAGCTTGGAGAATAATCATGTACTAGACAGCTGGAAATTTCAAACTTGGAACTTTTGCCAACTTATGATGGATGATCAGAATAGCATAGCAGGAGACTTGCGGGGTCTGACCAAACACAATTAAAACACATGGAATGATTCAATGGCTCATGACCTAGCTAAACAAGGATAGATCAACGAATCAGGTAGCGTGAGCGAGCGACGAAGCCAACATTTGGGATCAGGAACTGGAATATGTAGCAATCAGATCATCGCATTAGGCATCGGGATGGAGTTGATGACTGCTTATATCATTTGATACAGAACGCTAGAAGTACAATGCCATCCAAAAGGTATCCAGGTGTCTCAACAATAATCGGCTTAGCCAGTACAGCACTGGGTATCGCAGCGCTCGCCCTGAACACGAGTCGTTAGGACAGCTAATTTGGACGAGAAGAGAGAATCAAACTTACTGCCTCAGTCGTAGTTTTCGAGGGTCCTAACGAGCGTTCGAATCCCTTGCCTTTGCACATTTCGTTCAGAGACTCGGTGATACCATCAGCAAAGCACAAGCAGGCGCCTCCACTGCAATATGTAATAGTCGACGAACAGGACTGGGCGGCGGCGCCAGCAGCCAAGAGGACGACCGTGTAGAAGAAAGAGAGTTGCATGTTGTGTAAAGGGTTGTTGGATGTGAGTGATATTATAGAGAGAGTATCACGAACCTCAGAGTAGGAAGGGGAGTTCAAGACCATTTATAGCTTGAGCCCGTCATGAATGTCTGGGTAATTGATGGAAATTGTGTTCCCGCAATGCTAAACTGGTGCCACTGCGGAAACCAGGATCTGCTAAAGATGTACGTGAAATAGCAGGACAACCCTTGTTGGGCATGATCATCTGAAGCAACTGCGGCCGGTGAACGCGGGGTCGTCTGGAGACGCCGGCCACTAGGATGGTCTGAGACAGACAGCTAGGCTCGCTCAACCCCCACATCTGATGATCGTGTTCATCCGAAACCCTTTCGGACCAGTTGGCATTGAGATTTGGGGGTTGGATTCGGACTCCGATATGATGGGATTTACCTTAGATAAGAAGCAACAACGGACGAGTCGCTAGACAACACGTTTAACCTGGTGAAGTCAACGATGGCATAGCTATGTCTCACCAAAGTAACTCCCACTATTGAAGTTTTTGGCTCTCTGTTTAAGTCTCTCTTATCCTGCAATATCTCAATTACCTTAGTCAGCTGTATATTAGAAAACGTAAACTTGACAGCCATACAGCAGGCTAGGGTACACGTGCCTTAGGTAGGTTGAGTGACTTGTCAAATTGACGGAGTAAAATAGCCTTTCTCAGACTACCACCTACCGAGGCGCATCGCACAGTACTTACCTTTGTGTCGTATCAACATGACGCAGATCTTAATCAAAAATACATCTGACACATGCGACAGGATGGATGATTAGCCTTTGAGCACAATGCAGAAGCCCCGAAATTCAGGTCTTCAGGTTGCAGGTATGAACATATCCATACCACTTATTAGTTAATTGCTCTTCTTCCTTTACTACAATTAGTACTATCAAGCTCGTAGGTCTCGCCGACTGCCTCAGATCCCCTGTTGTTTCAGATCAGACGGTACATGATTCGTAGAGAGGGTACCTCATCGGGCAAGTGATTCCGCGGTAACTGATTCAGGAACTATTCAACGTAAGAAGTAGAGAAATTTCGAAAGCTTAAAGAATGGATGCCAGTGGGGAAGTCCACCAGTAACGAAGTACTTGATACGGCGGTTCAAAAATCCTTGGCAACGCTATGGTACTCGCATACGCGTGACGCGCGTTATGCTGAAGGTTGGCTGATGCGCGACTCGCAATGGAAGTAGGAGCGATCTTTGCGATTGATGTATTCCCAGAGAGACTCTTAAGACCTAGACTCTGAATCGCAATACGGAGTGTGTCCATTTTCTGACATTTCTCTTGAACGTGCCAGAACCAATATTTAGACATGTGAGGGCTTCTACCTCTAGTCTTTACTTGATATGGCATTGTTTTAAGCGTTGGCCTCGGCGAAAGTTACCTTTACATACTATCTGAATCTAATTTTCACATCTAGCACCGTGCACTAGCACACTACGGTTCTTTTCCTGTGTCGAAATCTGTACGTCAAGAGCAGGGTTACCCTGGAAGAAGTTGACCGGTTTCAGCCCTACCATCATTTTCTCGCACGGCATCACCGGCCAGTCTTCGATGCGCGGGTTATGCGTAGACCCAAACGTGTGCCAGACTACAATGTCCTCATTGCGCACTGAAGACGAGTCACCATCCTTCCGTTGCTCTATCCAGGATCCGATGCCATCATCTCCGGTTGACTGCATGGTGAACCTCCCCGCCGGGAAGAGCTCCTCGTCGTGATGTCGCGTCACCCAGACAGCGTGGGATGTGTACCTTGCACGTTTGCCGTGCCAGGAGTTTGGCTGGGCGAGAAGAAGTTGACTGTAGTGGGGTAGAAGTTTGAAGCCGACGGCGGTTCCTGTAGTTGAATTGGTGACGTTCTCGTTGACGATCTTGAAAGTTCTGTTTGTGTTGAAATCAAGATCCAAGCCTGCTTCTTTCTCAATGACTTTAGAGGTCGTGTTGTACCCTACGCCAAAAGGGTTATATGTGTCCGTGTCTCCACTGAAGAGAATCGGATGAGACTCTTCGACAACCAAGGAGTTTTGAGGCCCATCGATGGCAGCATCAATCCTCAAGCAGAAGATGTGTTGGTGATATGGTGCCAACACGCCTGGAGCGACAATAGTCCCCCATGGGACCTTGGTGTCAAGATCAATAGGTGCTGTTGACATGATCCCCGTAGCACGGACTTCATAGAATATTGACCCGTCCTGCTGGAAGTAGAAGAGGAAGATGTACTCGTAGTTGCTGACCGTAATGATGGTCTGCAGCACGAGGACTCGAGATCTCGTAACTACAGCGTTTCCAGTTCGGAAGTTCGTATGCTTCCAAAGAATACCGTCATCAATTTCGTGGCAGCAAATAACGTTTGGCATCTTCAATGGTTCTCCCGATGAGGTACTAAGCCACCCGTCAAAGTACTTGATGTGCCCGAGACAATCGCAGCCCAACTTGAGGTTATTGGCGTTGATCCCTGCGCCATCATTCCCCAAATCAAAGGCTGCTTTTCGGGGGTAAGGGCACCGAGGATCTCCATAAGGCACAAACATCTCGGCTAGAGACAGACGATGGAATAGACTTCGGTCCTCAAAACGAATGTCATGAAGAGTCATGCCCTCCCTGTAGTTGAAGCCGACTCTCATTGTCCACTTTTCCCAAGAAATGTGGTTTCCGTCAATGCTGAATGACGGGCCCTCGGGCTGGGAGACATGGTACGGCTTCGTCGTTGTCCTGCGCTCTTGTACGAAATCGGGATGATACTCGCTATTGGAATGAATCTTGCGGCGGTCAAATCCCTTGCCCTCATCGCTGAGCTTATCGTGCTCTCCAGAAGGTAGCCGGTAGATTTTGACCACTTCGAGGGAGTTGGATACCTCCGCACATATGTCTAACGGGTAGGCGTAGTAATTCGCGTCAGGGTTGTCAGAGAGTCGCATGTAAAACCATGCCTAAAATCTTTAGTCCATTAGTTTGCATGGGGGGGATATGTAGGAATCTCACCATTGTCCAGCGGTCTTTCATATCCCTCACGCCATCCGTGGCATATGCCCAAGGCTCGACGACGACGGTTGCGCCTTCTGGTAATTTAAGGGTACCGATCTCGCGTTGGATCTTTTCGTCCGCCAGACAAGCCGCAGCCACTTGTGCCATAAAGTCAGTGTCGATGAAGGAATGGCGACCTGGTAGCGGGGTGGTAGAAGCGACGGTCGCAGTGTCCAAGTTAACTATCATCTCATGCAAAGTTTTAGCGATGTAAGCCTGCACTCTAGCCTGCCTTGCCGGGTGGACGGCATCTCTATTGCCAGCATGCTCGCTATCAAGGAACTTGATCAGTTCTGTCTTCGGTGGCTCGGCTAGAGAGATTGCGCGATAGAATATGTCTTTGCTCTGGTTCGACTCACGGACAATTCCGGCGGCCTCGATTTTGTCAACATGCATGAATGACAGGATTTGTATCGTATGTAGGAATCACTTCAAGATCACTCACATGGCTGATTTCTTCTGGTTGCAGAGGATCAAGTGGATGGGGCTTCCCCTTGATATTAGCGTCTCCCATGGTAAATTTCGACCACTGGAAAGCTGGCGAATGGAACTTGGAAGGAGTAGACCTTGGCTGTCGGAACGAAAGCGATGAAGAAGAGAGACTCGAAATGGGTTGTGCGAGGCAACAGCCGGGGATTTAACTTCGCAATGGCGCCGAGAGCGGCACATGTGACTATCTCGGAGTTGATAAGCCGATCGTCCGGAACGATAGCGCACCCCCGCACCGGACGGCGTGCATCGCTGTCCCCGAAGGGTAGTTGGAGCCTCAAAAGTGGAGAACTTCTTCCGGTGCCGCTCCGCAAAGGTAAGGAATTGTCGAGGCAGTAGCCGGTTCCCCGGTCATCAACCCGGTTCTTCGCCCATGATACCGGTCCGGCCCATCTATCCCATAACAAGCCGAGATGTCTTCCGCGCCCTTCGGGTGGATCTTCTTCCCATTTGTCTGCCAGTTCATGGCGAACCTATCCAGCCCAAGATACAGATTCGATCTCATTAGGAAGAACGGTGGGCAGGTGTAGTTTTCATACCCATTAAATTACTATTTCTAATCATAAGCAGTCTAAGGTCCATTATGCAAATTTGACTCCACCATGTCTATCCCTTTCCCTCCGGTCCCAGTAGTTACGTTAGAAAACAACCGCTTTAAACATAGTCAGCCGCCTGAGTCCTGACTCCTCGGCTTTCCAGGTCCTACCTCGATGATGTATCAGTTGAGTATCTTAACCTAATCATAGTTGAAGCCAGCTCGTTATTCCAGCTGGCATATATCAAATGTGCTCAAATACTGGCTCTCAGCGTAAGCCACCCGCCTAGAAGAAGGGAGCGGGCAGCAAAATAGCAAACACCGCCCAAGAAGAGGATAGCAAGATAAAATCCCGAGAGCGCTGTCCCACCCATACTCTCTAGCATCTGTCCCCCGATGGGGACGGTTACTAGCAACGAGAAACTGACTACGAAGTTCATGGTACCTTCAAGTTGCATTGTTAGTCGATAAAAAAGACAGTAGCCGTGGAAGAGCACCACACACCTAAGTACCTCCCGTAATCCTTTGGCTCGCAAGTTTTTCCTAAACAGACTGGGCTGTGTTAGCAGGTTCGTTCAACTCTATGGAGCTGAAAATGGAAAATATTTACCTGGTGTGCTCGAAAGGAAGGACCCCGATCCGTAACCCCAAAGCGCGGCAAAAGCATACAAAGCACCGATATGCTTGGTTCCAAAAGGCACAAAAACAACCCCGGTGAACACGATGGTAATACCTATCATGATCAGGAGGATGTTAAGGTGGCCAATTCTATCGCCGATCACGCCGGTCATGATGCGACCGAAACATGAAGTACCGTTCAGAATGGCGACAAGGGAGAACCCGATGTTGGAAGGGAAGCCTGCAGCAATGGCAAAAGTAGGCAGTAGGCCAGTGATTCCAAAGAGAACAAACTCGAGCATGAAGAGGCCCCCGGCCATGAACCCAAATGGTGGGGAGCGAAAGGCCGAGAAATTGAGCAGGGCTCCTACTCTCCCGACGGGTGCTCCAGAGATAGGGGTGGATAGGCGAGGATAGGGGAGAAAGCATACGACGCCCAAGACCATGATGCCAAGAACTAGGAAGCCCATAATTCTCATGGACCACTGCCAGCCCAGTCTAGGCAGGATGGACCGAAGCATCATCGAGATGGTCACACCTCCAAACGAAGATCCGGACAGCGCGACTCCCATGGCAAGCCCCTTGCGACGGTTGAAGAGCTTTCCGATGACTGCCACAGCGACTGTTGATGTGAGGGCACCGCCGATACCGCCTAGTACTCCCAAGCACAGAATGAAGTGCCAGTATTGCGTGCATTCGCCCATGATGAAGAACACGGGCACGTAGAGCGCTACGGAGATGGGAGCCAGCCACTTCGTGCCATAGGCGTCCATCAATGGTCCGGCTTGAATTCCAAGGAACAGTGCAAGCGAGGTGAAGATTCCGCTGATCCAACCTAGATCGCGAGTGGAGTACTCACTCAGCTGATGTAGCTGGAGGTATGACTGAACAGTTCCAACAGATTGCATGAACCCTATCGTGGACGATAAGCAAAAGTAGTCTGAGAGGTACGAAGCTATCATGATGACGCTTACCGTATGATGGATATAGGAACATGAATGATCCTAAAACACATAGCCAGGCCAATGGGCTAGATTCGGGGTCGTGATGGCGAGAACTCGTCGGACTGCGCATCGCCCCCAGCTCGATAGCGCCCGGCGCATCCTGAGATTCACTCATGGCAACTCGATCTCGCTCTTCCGAGGCGCCCATCGTGGCACTCAAAGACGATGTTGAACTTTGATGATGACTACTTGATGTGTGCTAGAGAAAACTTTCAACTCAGTGCACGAAATTTTCTCCTCTTTAGTCGTCTCGGGATCCAAGGCCGTCTGGCCGGGATGCCTGCCGAAGACGGCGTATGCACCTAGCAAGAGTCATTCAACCATGTCGACCACGCCTTGCAACCCTTGCGTCTCATAGAAACGACCGTATGTGGCAGAAAGTGGGGTCCCACGCCCTAGGCTTATCATGTGTTCGCCCTAGGTTGATTGAGTCGATCTAGAATCTCTTTCAGAAAGAGTCTGCATGTCTCCACGTCCGATGGGCGGAGATGGGTTGGGGTAGTAGTTTCGTTGGGTTTCCTCGGGAAACTCTTCCGAGTAAGGCAGTTTTGCGCGGACACTATAGAGTTCACAAAGAAGACAACAACTTTTAGCGTTTCACTAGTCTCAAAGCCCATGGCTTATGTAGATTCTTGAATGTAATGTATTGACACACAAGTCGGGATGTATATACATGAAGATGACCCCGCGCTTGTTTAAATGTTTACATAGATTACAAGTAAGAAGCCTCAACCAAGAAACCGACAGTGAACTTGGAGTGGCGGAGGACGGCGGACCACTGGATAGTGTCGTAGCTCTGTTGCATGCCAAGTCAGCAAATAGTTGATTTCCAAAGTAGGAGTAATGGCAACTTACGTCGTTGGGGCTGTGGATGTAGGGAGTGGAGGTGTCGATGGGCTCATCGCAGACATAGGCGGCAGCTGTAGATTCGAGTTAGATATCAAGTCTTGCACTTGCCAAAAGATTGGCGTCAACTTACGGAAGCCGTTGGAGCGGGCGCTGGCGTGGTCGGAGCACCCGTATCCGCAGACGTCGCTGGTGGGCGCGCTGCCGGTGTACTGGGTTCCAATGAGACGGACGTAGGTGGTAAGAGCGGAATCAACTATCAGGAGTCAGCAATGCTACTACATATGTGCATAGCATCGATGAGTGATGAGCTTACCGTAGTCGTTGTAGACCGAGAGCTTGCCAGAGGGAGAGTAACCGGCCATATCCTGGTTGACGAAGGCAAGGACGGTCTTTCCGGCGGACTTGTAGTTGGCGAAGACAGCCTGAGAGCCGAGAAGGCCGCCCTCCTCACCGGCGTAGAAGTGGAACTCGAGAGTGTTCTTGGGCTTGAAGCCAGCGTTGGCGAGAACGCGAAGAGCCTCGAGGATGACAACGACACCAGAGCCGTTGTCATCAGCACCGGGTCCACGGGCAGTGGAGGATCCTCCGGTGGAGTCGAAGTGAGCACCAACAATGACTGGTGGTCACGATTAGCACATGAAAACTGAGATGGAGGTGGGCGGTTCAACGTACCCAAGTCAGAGCTGGTTCCGGGAATCTTGACGATGATGGAAGGCTGACTGAAGGAGTGGGTGAACTGGGTGACGGTGATGGCCGAGTTGGCAGCCGCAACAGTCTTGACCTGGTTGAACAACCAGGTGGCAGCCTGGGTACCGTAGGTGGAGCGGTAGTAGCGGTTGTAGAAGCTGGAAATTGTTAGTACAGGCTCACAGGTTAGATCAGAGCTCATAATCACTCACTCGGTCAAAGTCTTCAACCAAGTCTGGGGGTTGGTGTTAGAGACCGACGCGATGAGGGTGTTCGCCTCGGTGACGTGGGACAGAGTGGTGGGGTATGTCACTCTAGCCTCAAGGACCTCCTCCGGCGGGGTGGACAGGACCGCCAAGACCTCATCGTCCTTTAATGGGTTAGCTTAATCCATGAATCGATGAGAAATAGTCCAGACGTACAACAATGTCGGTGATGTCAATGAAGCCAATGTGCTTGTTGACATACTCCTCAATCTTCTGGTCCTCCGTGACCCAAGTGCCGGCGTCGGCCTCGGACGTCTTGATCAGACGGAGCGCAGGGTCAACTTGAGTCTCCTCAGTAGCAGGCGCAGCCAGGGCAACCCTGGAGGCCGCGAGGATCGCGAGAGCAGCGTTGAGATGCATCGTTCAAATTGCCCTGTTGATGAGCGGCGTCCGTTGATGAATGGTGCAGGTGCAACGAAAAGAGCAAGAGAACCTCTCTGGCCAAGAACACGGAGAGAAGTCCCCTTTAAATACACTCATCGTAGCCTCAAGGAGAAGCGAAGCATCTACGACCTCCCGCCCAACGCTTGCGGGATGTGGAGGATCAGCCAGGACGGCGGCAGGACCCGTTGCCCCAAACAGGCATCTCATTATGACAACGGCGAAAGCCGTCATGGCACGCAATACAATGAATAGACAGAAACAGGAAGCCCATTACTCAGAAGCCCACAACCAGTGTTCAGTCTCTCGGGGGATGGAGAGCATGCGGCAGGAGCATTTAAGCTTATCATGATCGCCAAGCCCGCACGAACTTTAGGAGCTGCCCAACGGAGCTAGTGTCGGCTGTTGGCTGGGTCATTGATGCTACCCCGGCCGGCAGTCCCGCACACTCAGACTGGGTGTTTTGAGGACTTTATTGGATGCTGCTTGGGGTGTAATGTCGCTGAACACGATTTCGGTTCTTGGCAAATCCACATCACGGAGCGTGTGAGATGTTTTTCTGTGGTGGAAGGAAAGTATGTCCTGACTTTTTTCCTTCCTTGAAAAGTTGCACGACAATCGATTGCTTATGGTATTAGCTTTTTTTTATTTTATTTTTTTTTTTACCTCAAAACCCTTCCTGGAATCTGGCTGCGCGAAATTTCCGTTCAAAGGTACTCTTACCATTGATCTTGTGCTGGATGAGGTTCCGTACCAAATCTTCTTTCCGACGACGAAACACGCCAAGAACCAATATCCACAGGGAGGCTGACTCGTCCCAAAATCTCCATACTCCGTACGTCCTCCATATAGGCGACCCCTGTTGATCTCGGCACTCTTTCTCGCCCTGTTGCTTCATGGCTTCGATCGAAATGGAACCAAGATACCTTTAGGTTTTTGTGTTGAACTGTTTGCATGTCTCCGCGTTATGAAGCTCGAATTACCAAGAGGTCACGTAGGTGAGTTAGGATCTTCGACATTGTATGGGGCTTATGTTGTCCGTCTCTGCCTGTGTACTTTGTTCGGTTGTTGCTTCTCAGAGCATCTGATTTCCCAAGCACGACAGAAGCCGATTTATGGTCTAGCCTGAGGACTGATTTCATGCATAAACAATTCTCTACGAAATTCTCAGAGAGATGCGTTTCCCAGGTTCAATCCACCTTACAGCTAAGTGAGGGAAGAGTTCGAGAACTCATGCGTATCCTGGAACCATTCTTGATATACAATTGGCGTGTCGCTTACGGTTGTTCTGTCCTATTGAGGGTACCAATTACATACACTAGGTATCTTTAATAGCTGTTAACATCCATGGTCAAATTGTCGGCTACCTATATTTCCTGCAGGCTATAATGCCAAACGCCTAGTCCTACCCACGATCTAAATTCGCGAAATCATCTTTGCTAATGCCACGAAAACTTGAAACCGAAAACAAACATGAAAGCTTATGGAGATACTCAGTATACATGCATCTTCTCCAGGTCAGTGATCTCCACCAATTTCCTCAGCTCTTCCATCACCTTCCCTATTTCAAATCGTGACGAAGGATCCAAATCAAGCATGTGCCTAATGATCCAATGCATGTGCTTTTGTTCAGCAGAGCCGGAGGAACAGAGTTCGTCGAGTGTCCTCATGAACCATTCTGACTCTTTCGCAATATTGCACGAACAATTCTCATCCGTTCTCTGATAGCTAACATGCAGCTTCATCACGCCGTTTTGTCCTCCCCTTACTAGAGCCAGAAGCATGGCAAAACAGCATCCGAGCTGCCAGATATCAGCCTTGAGGCTGCTCTCTTTATGTTCCAGTTGCTCAAGAGAGAGGAACGAATAAGTGCTTTGATCATAGTTGGTCTTTGCACCTCGCCAGTACACCTTGCTGACTCCGACATCGGTGATATATGGCGTCACTTCTTCCCCGGCCGTATGAAGAAGAATGTTATCAGGTTTGATATCTTTGTGCTTAATAGAGAGTCCGTGAAGGTAAGCAAGCGCTTCTGTGAGCCTCATCATGATGTTGTAAACGCCAATGTCCGAAGTCGGCTGGTTTGGCTCGAACCAAGGGACGTGCTTCTTCCTGTTGGTATTGGAAGTGTAAAGGAATTCCTGTAGAGTGAAAGGAGCCCATGGTGACATGACAATGTTCATGACATGTGGCTCATCCGTAACCTCGTAGGCGTCGACCAGCGTGACAATGTTGGGGTGACGGCAGTTCTCCAGGACACCTAGCTCATTGAGAACTGCCTTGCGTTCTTTGCTAGAGAAGAGATTCCGGTAGGTTTTCTCAGCATATGGCTTTCTAGTAGTCCTTTGGTGGACCTTCCGAACAACTCCAAAGCTCCCCGCGCATGCGTCAGTCGACACATCAACGACATATGGTACATCGCTCCGGGTGTGATATGTGTGCACATATCTTGGCGAAAAGGTATGGTGAACTTTTTGGGCACAAGAAAAGATCGTCTCGCTAGGCAACTATGTCAGTCCAATGCTCAAGTACTTAGACGGAAAGTAATCGAGCTGGGTAACACAAACTTGATTTCTATAGCTGTGTTTGCGGCTATGCAGGGCTGCGACGTATCTAAGCCCCAGGTCCAATTCTGAGTAGCACGAGGCCCGAAATAAGGGCTAAGGAGATCCGCTACTTCCTTGCCCAGCCGATCTCTGGAAGCGTCTTCCGAGTTCTGCGTGCGCCCTCCCCGAGCGAGGAACAAGGCGTTCAGCGCGCCCTCATCTCCTAGAGACTCGAGCTTGTGGCAGTGATCGAGAGTGCCCGCCGCGAGTTGGATGGAGCTGTGAATGCGGTTGGCTAAATCTGACGTTCTCAAAGGCAAGGTATCTTGGCCTTTTGTATCGAGGTTCGAGACTATCGGGCGGCTTACACAGACAAGTTCATGTTCGTAAGCTCGAAACGCGGCAACGAGCTTCCGGATCGCTTCTTGCGCGAGTATGTACAGAGGCTCCGATACTATTTCCCCGGCCCAGAGCTCGAGACGTGAGCAGACGTGGTAAGCGGCACGTAAAGTGTCATAGACTGCATCATTGGTCTGATCCATTTCATACATAGAGTCATGTGTCTTTCGGTACGCCTTCGGTGACTATCCGGACGGTCGCCTCATGTCAGAACCCAAGGTAGGTTTGCGCTATGGAAGTGGTCCGCCAAAGTTCGCAAATCGCCTCTACGAGCCGCCTGCCTGCGCCTAGCTCCGTTTTTGCCGCTATTGTGGGACACGTGGAGGGCTTCAACCCCTCTTTCCAGAAGTTTTGTGGTGCCTTGAACAGGGGTTGTCCCCGAAGTGACTCCACTCCAATCCACAACGAATGGAGGTTGGCCATCACGAACAAATCCTTGATCCTGGACCACAAAGTGGTGTTACGTCAACTGTTCCTTTCTCACTTCACCTTTCATCAGGACTCGCTTTGAAGATGTACAAGTCGGGGCCGACGGCAGGGGCTATTGTCTCTGTTATTTTGCATTGGTTCTACCCACTAAGCATCCCACGGAAAACCTTCCAATAACCTGCACGTCTCAACATTTCCGTCAGTCTTCTTTATTGTTCTCTCTAGGGAGAGATACTCTGTTGTCAGTCCTACAACATGGGACCAGGCTGATAGAGCAGCTTCTGAGAATACCAGCAAGTTCACGTCCTTTCAAAGCTCAAGTCTATGGAACATTGAACAGATCTGCCGGCTGTCAGCTGGGCCAGCCTGTCACTCGTAAAGTACATGTAGTTGCCGTGTTTCACCCAGGGTAGAGTTTGGGTATATATTAGCCATTTCTATTCAGTAGGAAGGAAGCTTCAACAAAGGCAAAAAACCTTACGGTGGCCCAACGTGGTGATGTCTAGGTGAAAGTGCTAGGTGAAAGAACTCAGTTTATTGAGATTCAGCCACCGCACGAGACACTGGGAATTGGTAGAAAGGCGATAGGTTCTAGTATAAGTAATCGGTTCAATACTTGCTAATGTTGGAGCGCAAGAGATGAGTTGCTAAGGAACTGTAATAGCTAATAGCCGAGCTCGGAGTGATTCAGGTTTTCATATCCTTCCGCAGCGAAAGGTCTTTCTCCAAAGCTGCCGATTATACTTGCGATTATTAAATTTAGGCGCAACGTCTCGAGCATCATTCGCAGCGATTGATATACAAACTGTAGACTGTAAAGCATTTAAGGAGTGACGTTTAGAGAGTTAATCTATCTTACCTTCAGTAGCGTGGCCAATCATAAGGCGGGCAGAGTTCAAAAAGTGTTGTCAAGTTTCCTTATGGGGAAAGCTTTTCCATCGCCCTGAACAGAACATTGCCCTCTCTGCAAGTTTCAATCTTTAGTCGTGCTAAGTTGTGTAGGGGTTCCCCCGTAAGCACTGTAAAAGCAACAACACTTTGGGTCTGTCCGGCAGTTGAAAAACTGCTGTGATCGTCTGTTCATCTCATAACAGAAGAACTAGCATACCCGAAGGGTTGTGTAGCAAGGACCTTCAGTACTATTCGAGTGACAAGCGTCGTCAAGAATGTTGTTCGGAAGGTCATCGTCACATTGAAAAAATATGTGTAGCCAAGCTACGGTCTCGCATTCACTGAAAGACGTTTTAAATATGGCGTCAAAGCTGGTTTGTTATCAACCGCATGTAATGATTATGAGGTGCAATCATGTTTTGTATTTATGTTCATGTCATGTCTTTCCCTATGTGCGCAGACTCTGCAACACAGGCCATGACTCCCAACATGTACATCCCCAGTCTCTCGATGAGTACCAGTAGTGTGGTTGTAGTGTGGTTGTAGTGTAGTATGTACTCAAGTAGCAGACCAGCGACGTATCCAGTACAGGAGCCTCTTCTCATGGTGGTACATCAGTCATGTTATGTCGTGAGGGAATGCACCAATCATCCCCTTAAAGCCTTATTTCGCAGCATGCTTCACCTTACGCTTCACCTCGCGCCTCTCCTCCGCCCAATAAGGATACCCCTCACACTCCCCACCCTGATCCCACTCCTTCCTCAACAACCGATCAACTTTAACAACCTGCTTATCATACCACAAATCCAACCAAATCGCATTCTTCCTCTTCTCCTCCTTCAAGTCCTTCATCCGTCTGCGGTAACACTTCTCAATCCTCTTCGCCATCAAGATATCATTATTCGACATCTTCCTCGGGTACGCGTCGGCAGTACCAGAACCGAGTCCACCAGGCCGGAACTGCATGTTGCAGGCCTGCATCCTCATACCGTAATCCTCGTCCATGCGCTCGTGGTCGTGAAGCTGGCATTCTTTGAGATAGGCGAGCTCTTCGTGGAGTTTACCCTGCTGCGTGATGGCGAGGCAACGGACGTGTCCTGTGCGCTGGGCCAAGTCTGAGGTGACGGTGCCGTGGTGTTGGATTGCGTCGAGGCCTTTGTAAACTTCGGGTTCTGGGACGAGGAAGCCCTTGGGCCGGGGGTAGGGGACCATGTGGTTGAAGATGCGAAGCATTGTGGCTGTTTGTTTGTTTGATGAGGGTGATGGGTTTTGGTAGAGGTACAAGAGACTGGGTGAGAAGGCTCTGTACTCCTGACTAGGTTTGGTGAGGCTGAGGAGTTTTGGGAGAAGTGGATAAGATTGGATGAGAAGCCTTTGGACTTCTGACCAGGAGGTGAGGTGAGGTGTAGTTTGTGTGCTGTAGGTGTGGCAGTCTCCAATATATAGGAAGGCCGGACCGACTCTGTCTGATGAAGTACCAAGCTCTAGTCCTTCGGTGAAGTGGAATTGAGTATGTGGTTGTGGTGCAGAACTCTAGAGAGCTTCTGGACGCACAGAGTCAATCGAAGATATGTGAGTTGTATTAGACAGGAGTTAGTGGTGTTTCTCCTAGAATAATCAAACAATCTGGTAGGATATGGTCCGAAATATATAGCCTCCTATACGCCCTCAAGGTACGACATCATCCCCTAGGGTACACCAACAGATCAACTATCGTATACCTTTATGAGGGTAAAGCACCATCTTCTTTTCTATTTCAGAAAGAATTGAGTGCCAACTTGCTCATCGAGGACCTTGCTGGGGCATTGACACCATCGGAGTTGAGTATGGTGGCAGTTGGTTCCATGGCACCAGCAAACGATAAATGCGAGTCCTTCTGCGTCGAGGCCGAAGAGGTTGGGCATGATCGTAATGTGGTGTCGAGTCTGACTTAAGGGGATTGGGTCAACAACAGCTCATCCGGGAGGAATTCTACTTACGTGGACCTGCCGACCCTTTGTGTCAAGGGAGCATCACTTGTCAAGATAACGCGAAACTGAATTGGTTGCTTCCCCTTGTTACGTTTTTGCATCTGTAGTAAAGGCGTTGAAAGACAGAACGTTTACAACATTCAACTTGTGACAAAGGCAAGTCAAGTCAAGCAAAAGAATGGAAAAATAAAGTATGGAGAGCTGAGCTCGGATCCAGTTGTTCTATCTCTACGCCTATAGTCTCCATATTGTCTAGTGCTGTATTTGTCGCCGCCAAGATCCGACGTCTTATGCTGTTACTCCGTGGCCAATGCTTGAAAGAACAAAGTGAATCCAACCCAATCCAAACGAACGCTACCGATTAACGCCATAGTGCCATGTCATATGCTTGCCCTTCTGTACTCCTTCTTGAACGTCAATGAATCCTCCTCTTGTGCCCAGCTCTCCACCGCGAACCCCAACTCCACATCCGGCTCGTGATTCCACCTCCGATTGTTGTAAAGCTTCCCAAATAGCGGTGAGAGCCAAAACCATGCCGGTATAACCGTGTGAAATCGCATCAACTAGAAGCTGAGCAGGCCACTTCTTCTCTTGCCCAGAGGGTAAACCATGAGGGCGCTCATGAATAACCCAACAGTGATACCAATGGCGACTTGAATGACACTGAGAAGAACCGCAAAGGCCGAGTTGTTAAGGTCGGAGCTGTCGGTTGATGTCGAAGTACCATTATTGTTCGTGATCTGATCAGCCGACGTGACACCTGCCAACAACGACCCGCCTGCCGCGAGACCACTAGGGACCTGCACAAATATAGCTGGAAGCATAGCGGCGGCGGCGAGTCCATATCCGACAGTGCGCTTCCGCTCTGGGACGACCCCTTGGGCCTTGTCCTTCTCAGAGAAAGCAGCGGTAGTAGGTGTTGCGGGGGCCGATCCTTCGGGCGTGTTCTCTCCGGGGGTATGGACGCCTGTGGGACCGGAAGCTCCAGCGGTTTGGCCAGACATCTGGTACATCTCCGGACGAGGACGCTCGTTGCGACGACGGCTAGCGCTAACGAAGCGCGGGGCCATACGAAGATCCCACCAGTCGAGGAAGTCGAGGAAACAGTTGTGGGCATGCCGACCAAGGCGGGAGTAGAGGTTAGCTAGCAACCCCACGGTGAGGGCGCCAAGCATGTTCGAGATCTGAGCATTGCCGACGAAGAAGTCGGACGAGTAGCTGTTAACGAGAAAGCCGGCGAGCGAGATGGTGATCATGACAGGCGTCTGCTTCCACTTGGCCTGATTGATAATGCAAAGGCAGAGGGTGAAGCCCGGCACAAACAACAGGTACCAATTCCTATTAAGCGGGTTGGTGCAGGTCGTTCTCGACTCTGCGTGGCGGTCGATCATGCCGTAGAGGGCAGTACCAATCGTAGTTCCGTATCCGAGGAAGAGCGTGTAGATCATGGCATAAACCATGCGAACACTGCCAGCGACCAAGTTGTGGCTTTGCAACTCCAAACTACTACAGAGGACCATGTAACCTGGAAGAATCAGGGCGATTGAGCTCTGTGCCAAAGCGGAGAAGCAAAACAATTCACCATTGTTGATGGAACCGAAGGCGCGGGCCAAGAAGGAGGTGACGATAGAGGCGGTGATTTCAAAGACGTTCGCATACAGCTCGTTGCTCGGGGCAAGGATCAGCTGCATCCAGCCCAGAATGCAACCGAGAATGAAAGCGATGGGCAAGTCGATGAAGCGTCCCTGGAAGGCGAAGGGGGCGACACACACACTGGCGAGGCCATATACGGGCACGCGCATCCAATTGCCGAACTTGAGTTTGCGAGCTGTAATACTCTCCAACATGATGGTAGCCTCGTCGGCGCTGATCAAATCGTGGACAACCTGCTTATAGATGTCATGCACGTCGCGCAGCTTGCCTAGATCGACACCGTGTGCGGAGCGGACGATCTTGACCTCGGTGGTGTGGGTCGCGCTGTCGTCGAAGCTGATAATCATACAGCCAGGAATGTAGAGGAACTGGCCCTCGATCTCGAGGACTCGTGCCGACATCTTCATGTACTCTTCCAGTCTGTGGGTTGGAGCTCCGTACATCATCAGCGCCCTGCACAGCTTGACGAGATACTTATGCCTCGACAAGATCTGAGCAATGTGCTTAGTAATGCGGTGTTTGTCTTCAGACTTTGATGACTTTGGTGAAGATCCGCCCCAGACTCCAGACTTCTTCCTCTTCGGCCGTGACGGGGGCTCGGTCTTGAGCTTCTCGGTGAAGCCCTGGCTAAACACACTCGAAGCCGGCCCTGCCATGGCAGACGACGACTTCATAAGCTCAGCCAGAGCCATGGAGGAACGAGAGCCTTGCTTCTTGTGGTAGTTGAATAAGCCACTGTTGGGGCGAGAAGGCCGAGGAGATCCAGGGGTTGAGGGCGCAGCGGAGGCTGGCATAGAGCCCGGAGGCGAGTGATTGGGCGTTGCTGTAGCTGGTGTGTTGGAACCCGGCGTGTTTCGACCACTGCTACCACCGCTGCCGTTCTCGTTGTAGAGCTTGAGGAGCGATGACAGAATGCCTCCGTGATACTGCTTCGGGGGCGGGACATAGTCGTGGGCGTAAGACTGCTCCAAAGTGGGCGTGGCAGTGCCAGATCGAGCACCTGGAGGCGCCTCATACTTGAAGTAGTCATTCGGTCCGCGGCCGCCCTTCTTGGCCCGTCTGGTGTGAGATCGGACGAGATTCTCGGCATCCAGGTGCGAGTTCTTTCTGGGACGGGACCGGACCTTTCGTCGCTCATCCGACCCATCAACCGCAGAGCTCAAGCCGGTAACGTGGTCGGTTTCCTCGTCATCGCTGAATGGGTTGTAACCGTCGATGGAGTTGCGACGAGAAGGGGGTGAGGAGTAGTTCTCGACACTAACAGCCAAGCGGTTGGCACGCTGGCGAGCCTCCAGACCCGAACGCTGCTGCCGCTCGCCGGCGGTTTGCTCAGCGAGGTCGGCCTTTTGCCTTTCCTCTGGTGCATCGTAGCTGGTGTTACGGCGGAGCACGGGCCGGGGCCGGGCAGGCGTCTCGGAAGGGTTGTTCTCTTGATTCTCTGAAATCAAGACCTGGGTCAGAGCACGGCGCAGCTCACCAGCATCCGGAGCTCCCGCCGGGGTTGCGTCGTTGTCTCGTCTTGGAGTAGCAATGCGTCCGGGTGTATCAAAGGGGTTAACTTCGGGGGACATTGACTGCGCGAAGTAGTCATCGTCAATGACGATGCTTGGTGGCCGATTGTCTACCAGGGGTGTCTGGCTAGGCTGAGGGCTGTCGGCATGGAAGCCAACCTTCTTCTTCTCCTTCTTCTCTTTTCGAGCCTGCTGTGTTGCCGACGAAGGGTGAAGCAATGGTGGAGTTCGAAGCTTGGGCTGTTCCTGTGATGGGTTCTCGAAAGGATTCGGTGGTGTGTTGCTGGAGCCGGAGCTCGTCTGGCCGGACTCTTGAGGCGAGCCCGACATGTTGTCTAAAGAGGAAGTGATCGCCGTTTCCAAGCTGCAGGTTGAAGCTGATCGATTGTCCTCAACTAATTACGAAGATATCGCAGTTGGTGATACAAGAGCCTCTGTACAAGATAGCTGTGACCGGGTAGGTTAGAGCTGCTGGTGAAGATGCAGATTTTCTGGGTATATCGAGTCAAGTATCCAGATATCGATGGATGAATAGTGTCTTCGTTATCGTGGGGTAGTGTCATCAGTGGACCTCACGGCGGTAGCACTCGTGGAAAGTAGGCGCCATTGTATGAGGAAGTTGGAAAGCTAGTTGAAGAGGGTTTGAAGGGTGGGAGGAGGTCAAGGAAGAGGAGGAGGAGGGCGAAGAGGGGATGATCAATGGAGTCGGGAAGCTTGGAAAGCAGGCGGAAGGAGCGGAGAGACGGGACGTAATGAATGGCGAAAAACACAAGACGGAGAAGGGAGAAAGAACTGGAGAAGCTACAGCTGAGAATCGAGCGGAGGAAAGCAGATCCCAGGAACACACAGCAACAGAAACGGCAACGAGCAGACCGGGAGGCTCCACGGGCCCGTCGTCGACTCGTCGCCGGTTCCTTGCTTGGAGCGTGGTGACCGTAGTGGTGTTTCTCGGCCCCGGTGCTAGAGGATTGGCGTGTTTGGTGCGACCTCTGTGTTATCACGCAAGATTGACGGCTCTGCTCTGTGGTATCCATACACTTGTACGCCACGGCGTATCCGTACATCTGTAGAAAACAGAGTATTTGCAGCTGTGTGTCTGTGGTCTGTGATGGTGGTGGAGAAAAGGACCTTGAACCATGTTTGACGTCGATATCCACGTTCACGCCCATGGCCCCACGCTCCGTCACCACACCCATCATGGCCATGGATGATTGACAATCCCACGCCTCGCCATGCCGGGCCCTACGAGGAGTGGGCTGTGGCCCTGCTGCTTGTTCATGGCACCTAGGCCAAGCCAGACGGACTCTCTCGGCTGGCGGGGCGAGCGAGAGCGAGCGAACGTGAGGGTGCTGGCACGCTGACTGGGAACGCTGTGTGAGGGATGAACGGGCGAGCGAGAAAAAAACACGAAGGGTCCACAACAGTCGTCAGAGAGAAGTGGAGAGAGAAGTTCGAGTCGACGATGTTGTGGTGGGTGGATTCGGCGATAAGAGTGCGCAAGCTCCAGCCTCGAGCCGCATCGAGTGTGTGGCTAACGAAAGGAAGTGTGTGTCGAGTAATGACATTGATTGCTATGTCGGAACCGTTAGATTGTTAGTGCAATGAGCTTGCAGATTGCCATGCCGTGCTGTGCAGTTTCGGCTTTGCTGCAGTCTGCGAGATTGCAAAGGCGACAAGATGGAGGGAAGAGGCAACCTGAGGCAAAATGCACGGCAGAATGGGAGGGAACGCGCCGAAAGGTACCTGTGTAGCTTTGCGATACGTACCTCACCTGCTTAGTGTGCAGCTCTTGCCGCCGTCGAGGATTTTCCCTTGCGCTAGAAATGGCAGTGTGCTAGAAAGAGTGGATCCTGCCGCGGAAACCCCTATCGAAGACCGCCACACCTTCCCGTTCTCTCAGTGATACAGTGAGACCCTTTAGTGAGTGAAAACTTTGATGTGTGAGACTGTGAGTGAGTGCGTGTACAGATATGAGTAAGAGGGTGAGTGAGCGTAATGCTACTGAATATGAGAATGAGAGTCATACACAGACGACAGACTGAGAGACTCAGTGACAGGCGTCAAAGCCAAATGCTTTGAAGGACGTGATTGAGTCTTCAAGATGCCACCCCTCCCTCCCCTCCAGCCCTCCAAGATTCCCGCCATCCCTGCCAGGAACCCTTAGCCCTCCATTCTGTGCATTCTCTCTGAAAAGAGAGTGTGTGCAGCGCAGCTAACCCCCCCGTGCCTGCGTCGGTGACCCCCATGCCGTCATTTCAACTCACCCCCTCCTCCCCATCCCCCTCCAACACCCTCACCTTACCTCACTACTACTGTACGCTTTCGCAGCTTGCCGAAGCCCTGCGCTTCCGACTTGCCCTAAAGTGAAGCTCTGCTGAGCTGTTCGTTCCACCAGGCGCCTATCATTGCCTCTTCTCGCGACAGTCGCAGACCGTCTGGAGCTGTTTAGCGCACTTGCCTCGCGTCACACGTGCCTGCACCAAGACTACGCAGTGGACTCGCTGTCGTCGTTATCAGTCGAGTCTCTTGCGTCTTTTACGCGCGCCATACCCGCACCTCTCTTGGCCCTTTTCAAGTTCGTACGGATAATTCTCTCTCACCTGAGAATGGGCTGGCCCACGGTGAGGAGAGCCCCGTGTGCCTCACTGCCCGTATCTGTAGGTGTGAAATGACAAGAGCACAGGAGACGAACGCTGTGAGGACACTTGTGTCAAGGAGGTGAGGTGCGCACATCACTTGCCTCACTCCATAAAGCGTACATGAACTGCTTCTAGACTTCTGGACCACGGGTGTTGGCATTAGTTCGCCTTCAAACTATCAAGAGAGGCTCAATTTAACGCCACGGACGCGTCTTTCTGTGAACATTGAAAACGCGGTTTGAAAACTCAGATGCTGTCAAAACTCATACAGAGTCTCATTATTCAACAACGAACACCGAGTCCGGCCGGCAATGTTCCGGCAGTAGCCCAGCCAGAGACTCCGAAAAGCACGGGCTGAACGAAGAAAACCTTTCAAGCTAACGGGCATTGGCATCCCAACTTCTTCCATGCGTTCCCAACAGAACGTCTCTGGCGCGATCTGACTTACCTTAGCCGTTCCGCTATAGTCTGTTAGGTCCGTCGACCCGTCGCCGGTGCCCGTTCTGGGCCTTGAGAACACCTAAAAGAGTCCCAAAGGGGGAGGGTGTGCTCAAGCCATGTTCCCTGTGAGAGGTTAGAGAGGGTGTGGACGGGAAGCACTTCGGAGGTGTGGTAGGTTCAAGCACGGGCGGCGGCTAGAGTCAGACAGATTAGAGAGTGAGAGAGAACTACGAATGGCTAGCCAGCAAGCACATGAAGAAGAAGCAACCACTGCCGTAGTGCTGTCGCAGATGTGATCGATGAACCAATCTTGCATCCCAATCGGTTGCTTCAATGGTCGTAGGGCCGATTGAGATAACAGAATGCGCCCGACCGAGACTCCGTTTGCCATTTGCCATAACCTTTTTAGTAGTCGTCATTTCGCCGCCTTGGTTTGAGTTTTCTCTCTGGAATGCTCCTTTTCATTGTGCAGTCGTCACTCTCACTCCTGTTCGGCAGTACCAGTATCACCTGCTCGTGTCAGCTCAGACACACATCATTTGCTACCGAACTGCTCTGCCCTCAGATCACCAAATCTTAGCTTTTTCGCCGCAATGCCACAGAATGCCAATCACTCTCACACTCTGTAAACCTGCCATGTGTCACAGTGTCATTCCGTTTCGAGATCATCTCGTCAACGGCGTACCTGAGCGGATGATGGATTATCAGAAACAGTCACATTCGGACACACACGAAAGAACCTCTCAAAACAAAACCTCCCCCTCCAAAAAATTATCATCTTTCGCATGACTCCGAAGCCTGCCATCGGAACCCCTCCGTCCCCTGCTAGCTCCAGGGCTCCCAAAAGCCAAACAGACGAAACAATCAGGGCAGCTCCCTGGCCGAACATCATGGCACCCCTGACGCCGCCGCGGCGGGCATTGTCATTGCTGGGCTGAGTGGCGTATCTATGCTAGAAAGGAATCCCCCGATCTGGCAGAGCATCTCTGCGCTGGCTAGCCCCCGTGTGAGCTACAGTCTGCAGTGTTCACATCCGTCCATTGTCTCCCGGGCCAAACATCCGAAGCGCGGAACCTAGCCAATGGCAAAAAAATGCAAAGGAAAATTGTGCGCTCGCGCGGCCGCCTGCGTCCATCCCGAGCCACCGGTGCCAGCGGTTGCGAAAACCGGTCGACGTGCCATGGCGAGACTATATGACGTAGGGGCGAACGGTGCAGCATCGACAAAATCATGGCCATCCCACACGCCCCCCCCCCCCCTTTTTCCCACCCTCCCGGATGGCCGACTAAGTCCGCCTAGCGAGAGACGAACGAAGGTCCATCTCCAAACTCAGCTTGGTTTGCTACCGTCACATTCTCTGCTGTTGCTATTCTTTGATATGCGTCCTTGACAGGACACCACCTAGAGTGACACGTTCGAGAGGCTCTGCTGTCCGTTTCCAACTGGCTCGTCGATCTTCCGGGTCCCCTTCGAACGAAGGACGGAACGGACGACGACCCTTACTCGATGATGTAAAACAGACCCCACTATCACATGAACATCTGTTCAGCGTTCCTTGGAATTGTGATCTGACTTTGAGTTGGCGATCCTGATTCGTCCCAAGGTTCACCATCGTCGGTTCTTGTTGTTCTTCATCATTCGAATAATCCAATCTATCATACCTTTTCTTTCTCTGTCAGTGGAATCCCTCCCCTACGAGTCTACGCGCGTAACCCTCGTATCTGATAGAACTACCACACTACACTACCCTAATGCCACAGCAACGGTCGCGACCATGATGTGTCCACCGATGACCGATCTACTGTTTCTATCCTGAGTGAGGCTGTGACGCCCGTTCACCATCCTGGCCTCCCCTCCTACTAACTCCCCCTATCACAGCATCCATGCGGCGCGCCGTCCATCATTCATGCCACGCACCGACGCTGCCATCACAGATTGCCAATCTCATTCGAACTTAAGTCGTGATTGACACCGATGTGTGTATGTGTGCGTGCGTGTGTGCCGTGCGTTGCGTGTATGCGTTTGCCCGCCCTCCCGTGCCGCCCGGGACACCGGAACCGGGAGGAGCATCAATCATCGTGAATCAGATCCGTCCACACACACGCCCCATCATCCCACCGCAAGAAATCGTTTCGGTCGCCGTTCTAGACCGCCCTACCGCGACGGGAGGAAGATGGGGTGACCCCTCCAGCTCCTTCTCTCGAGTCCCGAGAAGCTCTACGCCAGATTTCGCTGATGCCAAGCAAGCTACAGAGACGAAGCTTCTCCTCCCCCTCCTGCGTTCCTTTGTGCAAGGCACCGAGATCCGTCATCTTGAGCCCGCGGACCCGTCGGTTCCCAACTTGAACCACGGACACTCGTCCATCTTACCTATCCGTACGAATACCCTTCTTCACCTCTCCACCGGGCCAGCGGGAGTGGATATATCGGCCGTTCCAGCTTATGTCTTGCTCGTCCGTGTGATGACAAAAAGGGGCCCCCTGTCGCTCATCGTCGACTCACTCAGCTTTCACAGGCTCACGTCCCTTTCACGTCCCTCCTCTCGGTTTCCCTAATCCGGAAATCCCGAGCCTTGGGTCCATATTTCGAGATGTCCTTTTTTTTTCCCTTTCTCCCCCTCAGGTCCCCATCTCCTTTTCTCTAAAAAAGACTTTCACGATCCGACCGAGTTTCCCACTACTCTGCGCTATCGCCTTTTCGCATGTCTCCTCCTCGGCGGAACCCCAAAAACTACTCCATTCCACAATAAAGTCGCCCCCGGGGCCCCAACTGGGACTGTCCTGCAGCTATCCCGTCTTCCCCTCTCTTCCCATTAAGCTGGATTCGGTACAGGATCCGAGGGAAGGAATGGGTTTTTGTTGCTTGAAGCCGGGATCTAGGGGCCAGAATCTGGTCTGACGCGCTCCTCCTGCAATGTAGAACCCCTCACGACTCCAGATCCTTTGTGGTCCAACTGATTGTTTGTCAAATTGTGATTTAAATCTCTGCCTCGCCTCATGATCGTGATATCCATCACGCTTCGGGAAGCCCTGTTCAAAGTTCCAGCCCATTGCCTCCGATCCACACACATGGCAATTTGACTACCCGTGCCCCCTCGCACTTTCGCAGCGGCAAGAAAACCCTGTCGACAACTCCTATCGGGGGCCCCTGGTGTGATGTGCGCAAGGGAACGAAGAGGCATCTTTGTCCAGGCCCCTGAAGGGAAGAGCTCTCCCCCAACGGTGGAGTTTCCCTCCTTCTTGTGACCATTTCTCAAGTCCTTATTTTTTGTCACACACGATAAGATTTTCCGCTACAAGATCTCCACCAGAAATCCAGAACGCTGAGCCCCGAGCCTGCCAGGGAAACAAAAGCTGTGTCGGTAGAGCCCAAATCCTAAAATAAGATGAGACCTTCTTCGTCCGGTCGGTGATGGTCCACTTAATGTCGCATCCCGTCCGAAACAGAGGCGGTATCGGGGCCATCTCGCGGTTCGTGTGCCCACAACTCTTCCCTCTCATCGCAGCATCGCAGATGGTCCGGAAGTTGCAGCCGGACTAAACAGAAACTCTGTTCTACGGGCTGATCATTGATGATGTGGCCGAACTATCTTAGCCCTGCAGCTGCTCGAAGAGGGAGGTATGCATTCGTAGGTGTAAGCGTTGCAGTCTAGTCAACGGCGGGTGAGTCCGCGCCGAACATCCACCACACGTTTTCAAGTGCCATCCGGCATTGGATGATCTATAACTCAAAGTTCAGCATGAAACGAGCGCTGTGCTGGGCAAAAGGCCCAACATAGTTTGGGGGCTGTTTTATTCTGCTTTCCACCCCCTTTGGGTCGTCGGCATGCTGCATGACGACGGATGAGATATTGGCGTGCTGCGATGCAAAACTTTGATAGCATGCCGTCGGTGATTCGTGATGCTGCAGCAGTATTGACTCGACACGGCCAACATACTCAGCACGCCGTGAATCAGGGCAAGGTTTGCAATCTTGACACTGCACGCAACATCACATTCGACATGTGATGCTGCCATCTCAATAACTATCCGTTGACGCGTGTACCTCTCTCTCAGTCACATCTGCAACCCGGACGGGCTCCAGTGACTATGCCGCATCGTCAAGTCTTGGTTTCAAAAATACCCGTAGGGCCGATATCAATGCCACCCACCGACAACCCGTGAAAACGAGAGAACATCAAGGCACGAATAGGAAGGTGGCCGCAGGAAAACGGCCAGGTAGCCAAACACCTCGCCGTGAAAAAGCTTGACCGAGCTGTTCTTCCTTGCGGTGACAAATGTCACCTACCGTGATGGCTCGTCTGAGCCGGATGCAACACACCGTCATAGACGACCCCCACGCCGCTACGCCACGGGTCCGCGGCAACTTACCACACTCCCGGGCCCACCTGATATCAGGAACAATTATGCTTTTTTCCATTCTTCTCATACTTTCGTGCCTGGTAGCTAGGACTCGGCAAGGGAGGAAAAGCTCGATGCACCCCTTGAAGCATGATATTGGCAGCCGCCCTCATTTCATTGCCAAGTTAAGAAAAGTTGGTGTGCAGGGTATCGGCTACACCGTTCCAGTGGTATCACTAGCCTTGGAAATGAAGCCATCGTGAAGTCCGCAACCAGTGATCCTTTCAAATGGCTCTCATAAGGCAGGGAGAAGAAAGAGAATCGACCTGTCACATTCGAGTCCTGCGGCAAATAACCCCCTTGTTGTTGTTAGAGCTCAGAGCCCCCATCCCCCAGTAGAGTCGGGTTGTAAGACTGCGTAATCTCCCATCGCAGCCCAACGATGCATGGTTCCCTGGGCCCTGTCTCTTTCCATGAGGCTTATTCACGATGGGCCGTCGACGGTCCGTGTGCTGCTGAGAAAATTTAGGCGGATCCGGTTCGCAGGCAGGATGCACGTGTGGATCGGATCGGGGAATTTAGTTCATCTCAGGGGGATCCATCGAACACTCCCCCTTATTGATCGCCGACGACGGCAAAACAGTCGTCGGAGGGAGACAAGTGCTATGGCAACGGGGAGCCAGTGATTATTTTGTTGATCTCTTCAAGGTACGACTTTTGTCCTGATTGACTGGTTGGTTTGGTTTAAAAGTGTGTTGAATTGCGGTTGGGCGAAACATCGAAAGCCCGCTACATAAATCTTCACAACAGTCTAATAGGAGTTGTACAGTACATATGAAGCTTGACACAGACATTTACAGATTGCTGAAGTCTCTTTCCGCCAAGAACGGAGAAGGGCGCCACTAAGTACGGGGAATAATGCGCCTTTCCAACAACGTCGACTTGGATGATACAGATGTTGATCGATACTACCTGAAATCGCAAGACTAGGTATTGTCTTGATAGCTGAGCATACAAGACTGCGGATGAAATTTGAAAGATCAAGGAGACTCCTGGGACCTACCGGGTATCGTGGGTCTCAAATTTGTTAAATGCAAGTGCTAACGCAGAAACCCATCTTGTTCCATTATTTCCCATCTCCAAGTTGCACAGCTCAGCTTCATGACAACTGAAATAGCATGAGATGTCTCCGTGCATGTAGATTCATCGAGAAAATGCAGTCTTCTAGGTAAATTCCGTCATTCAATACCTCTAACATTCTACTGATAACCTATTGATATTGGTAATGATGAAGATTCTGGTCTAGTATGGTTTCGGGAGGTCAACGCTGTTGCACACATTACTAGCATACACATGCCTACTTGTGTCAATGCCAAGGCAGTTGACCTGGTCAAACAGCTCAACGTAGGTCTTTAAGAAGGGTGTTGTAGTCACAACTGTACATTGGTCCCCGCACCAATGATGAGAAGTAAAGCGTTGATAGATCCAGCATGCATGACATAAGATTGGCTTCCAATACACGCTTGACTATCTTAGAGACAATATGACAGGAGCAGAAGTAGTTCTGTTTGACTATCACGTGTTTGATATTCTTCAGCTTCAAGTAAATAAAATCACGTCAATTATTCGTGCCCTCGATGTTAAAACCTAATAATGATCACAAGATATACCTCTTCAGACGTCCGAACCCAAAGGGTGACCGAAGTGCATTGTTTCTCTCACCTGTCCGCCTCGCATTATCTCCTTTCCTTCAACCCATCTGAACATTCAACCAGCGGATGCAGTGGCAGCAGGCAAAACCGAAACGGTGAGAACAAAAGCGGCAGTAATCTGAGAAGTCGAAGCTGTACTTGTTTGAGTGGATGATGATGCTGTGAGCGATGTGGAAAGAATCCCAGAGGAGGAGGCTTGTGAAGATGGAGATGTGCTCGATTGGATGCTAGTCTGGCTAGTGCTCGATGTGGTCGCGGATGTCGGAGTGCTTGAACTTGAGCTTGGTATCGGAGATGAACCAGAAGTCGTCGAGGAAGTGAGTATAGACGGCGATGAACTAATAGTTGTAGTCGAGCTTGAGATGACGGAGGATCCTGAGCTCCCGCTAGTCGTGCCGGTAGTGGAAGAAGGAGTAGAAGTAGATGTTCCAGTGCTCCCGGATGTCAAGGAAGAGCCGATGAAGGATGAAGAGCTGGTCGTCCCGCTGCTGCTCGTGACGTTCGAACTCGCACTTGGGTTCAGATTCAAGGTGGTAGAAAGCCCCGTGCTAGTTCTGGAGCTACCAGTGTTGGAAGTGCTCGTGGATGAACTTGTTCCTGAACTTGAAGAAGGGGTAGTTGATGATTGCGTTGAAGTTGTCGAAGATGTTGAGGAGGAGGTGAGTGAAGAGGAAGAGGTAGTACTAGAGTCCGTAGTGGTGATTGTTGGCCCGCTGCTTGAGGAGCTCGAAGTGCTGGATGATGACGAGGTCAAAGTTGTTGAGGTGTCAGTACTGCTCGTTCCTGAAGTAGTTGAGCTACTTGTGTCGGTGGATGTCGGAGAGGTCGTCAGGGTCGATGAGCTCGATGAGCTGGAAGAACTGGACGAGCTTGAAGAACTTGAGGAGCTCGAGGAGCTCGTTGAAGTTGTCGTTGTCGTTGTCGACATAGAAAAGTCGAACAGGCTGAAATACTGAGCGGAGCTGACAGAACCGCCACAGTAAAGGGTATTATCTGCAGGGCAAAGGATATTGCAATTACTAGGGCTACCAGGTGAGAATAGGATATTGGTAACACCTGCATTGCTGCAGTAACAC
Organism: Colletotrichum acutatum; assembly: GCF_030867785.1. NCBI lineage: Eukaryota > Fungi > Ascomycota > Sordariomycetes > Glomerellales > Glomerellaceae > Colletotrichum > Colletotrichum acutatum. Next base: position 64,586 of record NW_026849081.1, read on the forward strand.
TGGGTCGAAAAGATCGCGCCGTATGAGCGGCCGAGGGTCGTGAAGCAAATATTTCGACAAACCGATACGCTATTGCTGATATCGACAGAGGTTAAGGTGAAGACCTGCTGGAAGGCGAAAGGTGTGCCGCATCCTAGGTAGACGGTGTCGGGGGGAAGCTGGCTTGCTACGCTCACTGCCAAGCCAAGCAATGCCACGAATAAGACTATCATCATGGAGCTGAACTTGATGTTTCCGTGAGACTCCGTGATATAGTACTGCCCTGAGTATAGGTTGCTTATTTGGAAATTTATGTTGTTGTGGCCTTGATTCAGTGTCTGCCGGCAGGCGGGTAGATGATTGGAGATGGGGACCCTTGACAGGAGAGGACGAGACCGAAACAGAGTATTTCGTGATAAAGGGAGGGGAAGGGGGGTTTTCAGGTTTTCGACCGGAAGTTCAGAATCGAAGAACACGGGCCGGGGCAACATGAAATAGCCGATTTCTATCTATTCTACCTACCCGAGGGATGTTCAAAGTATGTGTTGACTGTAGCCGAAAACGCCAAAATTCCTGCTACTCAGTCTGGACAGGGCCGAGGCAGCCGTGGTGCGCTTGCATGAAAATTGTTCAGCTGAATGACTTCGCATTCTTTGACGCCCAACAATCGTTATTGTCTTGGATCAATACCGTATCGTGCAATGGCAATGGCCATCCGATTAGCCACCATATTTTCGTGTCTCGGAGATAATCCGAATTCGATACCAGCTGAGTAAACAGGGAACGTATCCGAATTTGTATGAACCACGCATGGAGCATGGTTGACTATTAGCTGAGTACCTTTAGATTTCAATCAGAAGATGCAGGTGGTCTTCCTGACCGCTGACGAGGTGGGCGTCATGTTGGGTTACACCAAGATGGACTTGGCCGAATTGCTGGAGTGCAGACAACAATGTAATGATGCACAACAGGTTTCAATATGACCTCCGTGTTTATACCGTAAAGCCCCGACCTACTGTTCAGGGGTCGCAACGGGGCGGCGGGGCGAACCCCACAGCAGCGCCGGCCCAGACGCCGAGTCGGACCGCTTGAGTGGGTCGTTCCGGAGCGGCACCGTTGATCAAATGGCCGGATGACTTATTGCACCTTCTGCCTTCTTGTGGCAACTTCCGAGGATTCAAGACAGGCAACAAAAGCCTGGATCTGCACGGAAGCCACTGAACCGAAGATGTATCCGAGGAAGCTGCCACCCTGGGGGCATTGTAATACGTCACCTAATGTACGATACTTTCCTTCTAAGTAGGAGAATGCTTCCTAGCGCCGGCTGAATTGACTTTTATCCCCATATAGGTACGTCGTCTCAAAAGCTGGGATCGCAGCACAACAAACATCATCATGGAGCCTCCCACCAGTCACTCAACATGAGCAATCAATCCAAGTAACGAGAAACGGGAACAAAAAGGAAGATGCCTTCCCCAATCCCCCGCCTCCTCCCACCAATCTTCTCAATCTTCGACTCAGGCCTCGCCGAAACAGCAAACCTCCCCCTCTTCTACCTCTCCCACGACGCCGAACCCTCCGAGGCAGACAACGCAATTGGCATCAACATTCACGCAGGGCCCTTCTCCACCGCGCCCATCATCGCGCACCTCACCCACCGCCTCGTCAGCCTACCGGGCTAGAAGACCCGTCGCACAATGCAAGTCCACCTCGAACAGCCGCAGTCTTCTCTTCCTTCACGCCCCCGCCGCCGGGAAAGCAACTCCAGCGACACCCCCAAGGTCCTCCTCCACGAAGACCGCGGCCGGCAGGGAAATGCATTGGGTTTCCGCTCGCTTTTGAGCCGCATCATCCGCGGGAGGGGGTATCAAGGCCTATGGCGCTTCACGATGCGTCTTCGAGATCCTTGTTGGGCGGAGATGATGACCGATGTCGATTTCGAATGGAGGCATAGTCGAGGGTTATCCATTCGGACACTTCGTCTTTCGGATGGGTGGCTTCTCTGGCGGAAACGCACGCCCGACGAAACACGCATTCTGAGAGCTCCTCGACAGTCGTATCTCGGAAGGGGAGGCTATGCCAAACTAGACGAAGAGTTAGTCGCCATGATATCGATTGACCTCTCGCGACCGTACCTTGGTACAGGATTCCGATTCCTCAACTCCGCCGCCGTTCCACCTAATGCAAAAGAAACACCGTTCTTGAACGACGACTTCGCGTTGGTAGCAATCATGTCCGGCATTGGCATAATCATGGGCGAAAACGAAACTCTAGGCGGCGTTTTGACGGCCGAGGAAATACAAGCTTCACAGAGACCTCACCTCAAGCGCGCCGCGTTAGTAGAGAAACACACACGCGAGGCAAAGGAATGGCTTGCAACACTAGACCTACTCGACGACAATGACCACGACGACGAGCCGCCCCATATACGAAGGGTTGAAAGAGTAGCTCCGTGGAGAGACCTCCACGGGTCAAAAGGAACAACCACACGGGGAAAGGAGGGAGGCGGTGGCAAGACAAAAGGGTCCAAAGGAACAGCGCCTGGAGAACGCCGACAGCGCAGTCTATCGGCACCCGAGACTTCTTCGCAACGGAGAGCCGGCAAGAGAACTCTGCATCACGATCCGAACCGCAGATAGGAATGGGAGAAGAGGCCTGCCGTGTACGTGCCGAGGAAGAGGGAGAGAACAACCAACGCGTCTGCGGCGACGAGACGGACTACGCCGCTGCGTTCTTCACAGAGAAGCTCGTATGGAGATCGAGACCCGACGAGTCGGAGTGCAATCTTGGCACAAGGAGGAACGCAGATCGAGTGAGTTGGTGGGATATGGCGTGGGCTTGAGAGTTTGAGGGCCTCGAGGAGGTAAATCCCTTTCGAGGGACGGTCTTCTCAAGCACGTCTGATTCCAAGGTGTCCAAAGAGCTTTCGAGGTCGGTCGAGTTGGTTATGGCTGGACGAAGGAAGTATCCGGTACAGGCTCGCTCTACAATGACAGTACTAGCAGTAGAAATTCATGACATAACTATGGCGTGTGATTTTATTACGCGAAACTGAGCGTACGGTTTCTTTTTGTTCGTTTTTTGACGACTGAAAAGAAAGAATGGAATGGTCTATGGACTTGCAAGACTGCCTGTCTAGGACCTCGTCCTATTTGCGGATTATTTACTCCAGAAGGGACATATTGTGCAGAATTAGTACATTAAGATGTGTAGGTGCCAGGGTCGTGGTAGGACTCGTAAAAGGGACTGATGCTAGCTTATGGTTCTCCAGACTTTGAGTATCGACACGCTGACTTCACAAATACATCAAGCCATCCAACCTTCAGGAGATTGAAGTTCCTGAATCAGGTACAGCGATACCATTTGCGTTATTTTCTACGCAAAGCCTCACAGGGCACAATAACGCGAGTAACCATTCAGAAGACGGCCACTCACTAGACTCGACGACTCCATTCCCGAACGAGAACTTACCGGAGGATTTCGTGCCAGCTAAGAAACTCAAATCGTGGCCCCTATTCATTGACCTCGCTTATTGTCACAACTTCTCGCGAAGAAAGAGAGAAGCGGACCACCAGTATCCAGGTACATGGCCGTGGTGGCTCCTCCGGGGGACTCCGATTAGCTTCGCACACGACCTTTGACAACCTACGAGGCGCAGGAATTGAGCAAGACCAAGGGCAACCAATAGCGTCTGTGTTAGGAACGTGGACAGGCTGAGCGAAGTTGAGCGATATGAGTACCCAACGCAGAGAGACGACAGAGCCCAGCATCACGTCAAGCGTGCTGCATAAGATCCTTACACAGCCTCAAGCCTATCCCTTCAACATCGTAAGATGCCAAGGCAATATTCATTGGGCCAAGCTTCACTGTGAAAATTGCAAGCTCAATTCCTCTCTTTCCGCGCTTGCCAGTGTGGGTTCTGGCTTTGATTGACTTCAGCTGAGTTAGTCGTGATCTTAAACCCCGCATCGACGGGTGAAAGACGTGCAGCAGGAGGGAGGACGATCTCCGTATATCCCCGGATCTGCAAGAAGGCCTCCGAGATCCCCAGAATCTCAAAGTGAGCGGAGAAGTCCATCAATCGTCATCACTCGGAATGGAGAGAAGGCCCCATCATTGAGCCGATGGTCGTCAATGTTGGTGCTTGGCCTCTGCAAAGCCGCCACCGTAGGAATGACAGCCTTGCCCTAGCTGGGGGCCACGAAGAAGTTCCGGAACGAATGGCTGACCCAGGAACAAGACCGATCGACAGGCGGGCGTTCGGTAGGCTAGCGGCTCGAAGAGAAGGTGGCATGTATGGTTGTATTCATCGTCGGAGACGATTTGACCAAAGCTAAGCAAACAAGCTCCATGGTCGTGCCAATGGTGCGTAAGCCAAGTCGGTTGACCTCTTGGTTGTCCCTCCATTAGCGGAGTCGCGATTCATGGCACAGCGCCTAGTGGTGTGCGAGGAATTCTCGTGCTCGTCTTGTCATGTCTGTTGCCAAGCAGGATGTAGCCGCCACGTTTTCAATATTGAGCCAAAGCCTAGCCAAGGAAAGGGGGGAAATGGACTCGGGGGCCTTGGCGTTTCTTGTATCTGGAGCTTGGGTTGCTTGTACGTTGGTTTGATCAGGGACCGTCACCTCGGACACGTCGGACCCCAACAGACAATGTCCTGAAGCGAAACAGATGTGCATACTGATATCGTTTTGTTTCTTGCTGCTGTCATCTAATCTTAGCACTCGAATGCGTTGCGTAGCACATGCGACGGACCCTGAATTTGTCAGAAACAAGCAGAGTGGGAACATCCTGTCGCAAGCTATTCCCAGCGTCGCAAGCAGCACAGACAGGGTGTCACAGGCCAGGCGTTCTCAAACATGCGCGGTGCTTGGAAACATGCTGATAAGAACCAACCCACCGGGCGATATCTAGCGAGGAGAATCGGAACACCGATACCACAGTCCACAGGTGAAGAGGTTGGGAAGCTAGTTGCGACGCAATTCCAAAAATACGAGCATGTGCGGTCTTTCCAGGTTCCAGGCTTCTAGAAGTACTCTTAGTCGCGCCGGGGAAGTGAGACATTGGCCGGAGCAGCGGGAGGCTCGTCAGCAGCCGTTCGATTAGTGTCAATCAAGGTGCCGTGGCCTCGACTCTCAATATCGCCCGATTGGCCCGAAGCTACAGTGGTATCTGCACAAGTTGCAAGTTTGAGGGGATCGGGGACTTTCGATTTCCACTGACAGGCGCTTTGGCAATATCGCAACAGGGCCTTGCGGCTCACCGCCGTTTGGGAGCGGCGAATTTGAATGATTCGGACAAAGTTCACGGTGGAATCTTGAGTTTTTCGGTGCGTATCTCCCATGGCATGATAGCGGCCGGTGGGAATGGTAGTATTCCAAAAACCTAGGGTAAGCACGCCGCGGCAGCTCGCCGGAGCAGAGGCCAGAAGGTTGGAAAAGGATCTCGAAACACTCGGGAGATGCGCTTGCAGATGTGTTGCCTCGTTGCGGTAAGGATTAGGATGTGCGCCGGAGCATAGTCAAATGGTGGGTGGTGACGGAGGTGGGGTGAAGCGAGGATGCACTGGTGCAGACAGGCACATGGCCGGCCAGGTGTTGTTGAGCTTGCGAAAAGGGCCCGGTTTGGCGAGGATGATTGACCCGTTCTTCTCCGCAAGGAATACTCGGGGTTTGGGGTTGAACGGGGGAGATGTCGTTGGAGAGGCGGGGAAGATGGGGAGATGGGGGAGCGAGATTCCGTCGAGAGACACTTTTGTGATTAAGGACGGTCGATGTGTGGTTGAAGGACTCTCCCACGTTACGGCGAGGGGCGGGCGTCTTTCCATGTTGAGTTTAGACGAGGGGTGGGCAAGTCCAGGCGAGAGGAGGGACGGCGGCCGGTGAGATGAGGTGAGTGGTCAGCGGTGGTCGGAGAGGTCGAGTGCCGGGACAAGTCGCATCAGGCTATCAGCCTCTTGGTCTTCTCTGGAGCTGTCCAGGCAAAATTGCTCAGTGCGGTACATTAGCTTGGATGTAGCGACTGGGATGTGGGAGGAGTTTTGGCTGACTGGCGTTCCGTTGGCGGCAAGCAAGTGAGAGGCAATGGCGTGGTTTTTGAGGGTACAAAGTCTTGGCAAACGTTGCGATGTCGTGTACTCGTGATAAGCCGTAGCTCGTGGATGGTTCAGTTGGTGGTGATGCCCAGCGGAGAGGGACCCTAGGTGCGACTATGGAGAATCCGTACCTTGGCCTTGGGCCATTTGACCCAGCATGACTCGGCATAAGGTGGATTGAAGAACAGGCTTGGACGGACAACTCCAGACTCCAGTCTTTGCTAGACGTGCTAGGCTGGAGATTTGACATCTGGAGGCCGGGGAAACAAAGATTGGGGAAATCTGCCCGTGGGGAACGGTGATGCAGAGAATGTGAGGGGGCGAATACGGAGGATGCCATTGGGCAGATGTGGTGAAGTTGTGAGAAAAAGATTCGGAAGATGGCCGAATATTCGCAGGCCAGAGGAGGGGGAAAGTGGAGACATTGGCGCTATCGGTGTTGCGCCCGACGGAGGGAGCCCCCGGTTGTCCCCGGTCGTGCTTCCCCAAGAACCGTCTTTGTCGTTTCCTCACAAGCGATGGGGGAAGGAACGAGGTATCGAGAAACGGTGGAAGGAAGTAAGGAAGTAAGGAAAGAGTGTCAACTAGTGGCAGAGGCAGTGACAGTGGGGGGGGGGGATGCCTTCCGACGGACTATCCAACTAACTAGACGCCCACAAAGGTGACGAGTATCGTGGCCTTGCCAGGAATGCGCAGGTAATACGGAGCCAGCAGACTATTTGACAGTTTCGACGGACCATCATGGGGCCCCGACTTGAGAATCTCTGGGGAATTAAAAGGGTCGCGGGGATGAAGAAGTATGGATACGCAGTAAGGAGTACATAGTAGGGGTTGGTGGACACTCGCACGCACCGAACTTGTTTGTAGCGTGCCATTTGCCAGGCATTGACGCTTGGGTCACTGGGTTGCAAAGTCGCAACACTTACATGACCATTGGCGGACAGCAGTGCGCGAATTTCCTCGACTTCATTGAATGTCACTTGTATTTTCCCCTCCACTATGGTCCATGATACAATTTTCATTGGCCAAGAGACAACACAGGATGAGAGACATATTCTTCCATTCAGTATTAGTCTGTCGTAATACGGATGGTACTAGATTATTAGCATCAGACCATAACGCCCGTTAAGCTTATTTCCCCGTTCCTCCATCATCTTGTACGGTGGGACGGACTCTGGCTGGCTGCTAGTGCATTGGGCGGGCATTGCCCATCACCCATTACCTACCCATCAGTGCGGGATCGGCTATCTGCTAATCCAATGGGGGATGATCTGGGGGAAATCTGTTCGCGAGCTGTCAAACGTGTCAGACGTGTTCGTTTGATCTCGCGAACCGCTCTGCTGGAATCGACGAAACGACCTCACTTTGCGACAGTTTTTTGACCTCACCTCATTGATATCGTCAATTGTCGTCGACGTCGTCGAGTGCGGCGACAATTTACTCAACTCCCTCGCAGCGCCGAGCAACTTGGCGTGACGGGATGGCTTGCCGAGGAGGACACAAGCACTTTCTTGGCAGACTCATCGCCCGTTGGGTCTTGGCGACTTGGCCTACGTCTGGTCAGCGTGGCCCATCCTTGCCCGTCTGCTTAGGTGTCTGCGTCCTTTTCCCACGCTTGCGATTTGTGGTCTTGGTGTTGGCATTAACGCTGGCGATTCCGGTGTTGCTTGTTCCCCCCCTCTTGCAAGTTGCAGCCAGGTGGCGGCAGTAGTGCGAGGCATGGAAGAAGCATAATTGAGGAGGAGTACATTCTGATGCGAAGATGGTGCAATTGAGAAATCCGAAGTTGAGCGTGACTTCCCTCCATGTTGAGTCCTGACTGTGTACGTATCTACCTTGCTGAACGGGATGTGTTCTGGCGCTCCTTCTGGAAGGCAGCAACCGATCAACGAAGGAAAGAAGAGGAGTCACGGGACGCCAGTGGAGGCGCGCTTTCCTTGTCTTGCTCTCCCTTAGGTTCAGGTCCCTGCTGGACCGGGAAGGGAATCTTAATCATCGTGAGAAACACAAAAATGAAGGCAGGCGTGATCGTGACTTGGTGGGTCATGCTGCTCAAGTGCCTGCCGTTCGTTCGTCTTGCATTTCCCTCGTTCTCTCCCAAATCCAATCTCTCCCGTCATCCAACATCCAATCGAAAGGGTACGTACCCCTTACCTTTGACCATCTCGAATATCTGACACTGACTCTGACTCTGCTGCTCATCTCCCATTCCCTCCGGTCTCCTCTTCTCCCACACACACACCTTTTCCCTCCCGCTCCATTGAAGGATTCGGCCGTGATGCAACATTGTTCAATCGCCCCCATCCAACTCTCCACAGACCAAACCCCAACACAGACAGCCAAGACCTCCTGGACGTGTGAGGCGCAAACTTTTTCTGCACTCGCTCCAACCTAACCCTTTTTCGCGGCCCTGACTAAGGTAACTTTTTCCTTCGTTTCTTCCTGGCTTCGTTTGGCGTTGGTTCTCACTTCTCACAGTGCACACTATCGCCGCAATCGAACCCCCGTTGCTATTCCTAGCGTTCCAATCTGCTTATTCTTGGCCCTCAACTCCATCCGTTTCTTACACTGCTCCGACAGCGCAACATCATAGTTATCACTACCACTGCAATAGTGCCATTCAACATTGTATCGCGACAAAGGCCAGCCATGTCTGAGTAATCGAGAGTCGTTTTCCGTTGGGTCTACTCCGTGCCATTCGTTTCACCGTTTCCTATTCTGGTCTGCCACAGCGCAACCTGCACCATGCCCGAAACCACAGAGTACAGACACCAAGACAAGAGAGATGGAGGCGTGTGACACGTTTTGTGCGACCAAACGAAGACCGTCGTCACTTTCTCCCACGCATACCAACCCGAAATGAAGTTCTATCATGGAGACAAGAGGGTGTCCGGCCGGCGACTCCCAGTGGATTCGACATGATGCGCGTTAACTTGGATCCCGCCTCATATCGCATCTCACTTTGCCGCACTTGGACATGCCGGGAGACGGACGCTTAACCCATGGACCACGGTTCATCATTACAAACGCCAACCAACCTCTTCCCCATCCAGATCCCTCGCCAGTAGCTAGCTAGCTGAGAAGCCGGCTGCATGGGGTGATCCATCATGTGCCGGAGTGAAGGCCGTCTCCCGCACGCTTGAAATTCCGTAGTGGGCATAGACCAGACGCAGGCTACGCTTCCTCTCCCTTGCCAACGAACGCCATCGTATGCAATATCCCAACATGGTCCGCGCCCTCGTAATCCTCGTGGTCCCTAGCTTTCCCTAGCTCTCTCTCGGGACCGTACTTCGCCAACCACCATGGGCATGGGCATGGGCATGGAACAAACACCCTGGTCTCCTCGACCTCGACCCCTTGTCTGCCGCCTTTTCTCGTGCTACTTGCAAGTTGCATGGTATCCGTATCGAGGCACGCCGTACGCTCTTCTACTCTCCCCGCTAGAAAGCTCTAGCTGCCATCTAGCAAATCTAGCTCCCATGTAGCATATCTCCCTCTGGCCTCCTCACCATGCTCATCCTGTCCTCTTCCCCGACGCCGACCCCGCATCATTGACTCCGACCTCCCCACGCATCCATCAGAAACAGTTCTGGCCTCCATTGGCCAGCCTGCCCGCACTAATCATCACGCTTCTCACTGCAGCGTTCCATCATGGGAGATGATCGCTTTCGAAACCGTGAGCATGTCGGTGCCATCCCGGTCACTCTGGACCTCGATACCGGTGCTCTTTGTTTTTGTCTCTCTCAACTCCTTCGAAACCACCTTATCCACCTGCTCCATGTTGGTGAACTCTTGGCACCGACGCGATGGACGGTCTGATGATTCGCCAACCTGCATGGCTATCGATGGCTTGCCCAACTATATGAAGAAGCTTTGTGTCCCCCTCTTCATCCCATTCTGCTGAACTCAACCAGTCGTGCCTCATCCTCTCATCTCTTCTTCCTCCTTTACCTCTCCCTTGATCACATCTTCAACCACCTCAGTCACTCATACACTTGAACGTGTCTTAGAGAGCCAACAAAGGCAGACAGACATCCATCATGTCGACGTCGACTGCGCAGCCCGCCGACCCCGTCGCCAAGGGCGTGCTGGCCACGGCCAAGCAGTCCCTGAAGGACCTCTTCATCTGGAGACAGCGTACCGTTGTTGTTAGCCCGACTGGCGAGACGCACACAGAATGGCAAGATCCCGACCCAATCAAGAACCCCATCAGCCTTATGGCTCAGCTCAGCCCTCGCGACTGGCTCTTCTTCCTCTGCGGTTTCTGCGCCTGGACCGCCGATGCTTTTGACTTCCATGCCTTGTCTATCCAGACCACCAAGCTGGCCAAGTACTACGACCGCTCAAAGACGGATATCACCACTGCCATCACCCTGACTCTGCTCCTCCGTTCCGTCGGCGCCGCCTTCTTCGGTCTGGCTGGTGACAAGTATGGTCGCAAGTGGCCCATGGTTCTCAACATGATCATCCTCGGTCTTTTGCAGATTGCCACCATTTACAGCAAGACATTCCAGCAATTCTTGGCTGTGCGCAGTTTATTCGGTCTTTTCATGGGAGGTGTCTACGGTAACGCCATTGCCATGGCTCTTGAGCACTGCCCGTATGTCAATCGATCTTCTGCTTTCCTTCAATGGCTCGCTAACAGTCTATCAGCTCCAACGCTCGTGGTTTGATGTCCGGTATCCTACAACAGGGCTACTCATTCGGTTACGTCCTCGCCGCTTGCGCCAACCTCGGCGTCGGTGGTGGCACTGAGACCTGGAAGACGGTCTTCTGGATTGCCGCCGGTATCTCCATCGCCGTTGGTCTCGTCCGCATTGCTTTCCCCGAGTCCCAGCAGTTCCTCGAGGCCAAGGCCCACGGAAAGAAGTCGGCCTCACCCGGCGCCTTCTGGCGCGAGACCAAGAAGATGCTGGCCCAGGAGTGGAAGATGTGTGTCTACTGCATCATCCTCATGACCTGGTTCAACTACTACTCTCACACCTCGCAAGACTCGTACACCACCTTCATGATTGCTCAGAAGGAGATGGACAACGCTGGTGCTTCCCGCGCCTCCATTCTCATGAAGGCTGGCGCTTGCGTTGGTGGCACCATCATCGGCTACCTGTCCCAGTTCGTTGGTCGTCGCCGCGCCATCATCGTCTCTGCTCTCATCTCTGCCTGCCTCATCCCCGCCTGGATCCTTCCCCAGGGCGAGCGCAGCCTGAGTGCCAGCGGTTTCTTCATGCAATTCTTCGTCCAGGGTGCCTGGGGTGTCATTCCCATCCACCTCAACGAGCTTTCGCCCCCGGCCTTCCGCTCCTCTTTCCCCGGTATCACCTACCAGCTGGGTAACATGATCTCGTCCCCCTCTGCGCAGATTGTCAACGCCATCTCCGAGCAGACCTTTGTCAGAGCCCCTTCAGGCCACAGCGTCGAGGCCTATGGTCCTGTCATGGGTATCGCCACGGCTATCATCGCCATGGGCATTGTCGTCACCACCATGTTCGGACCCGAGCGTCGCGGCCGCAGCTTCGAGCACGCCGTCGCCGGTGTGCAGGGTGAGGCCGTCGAGACCAAGGAGATTGACGACCACGACGAGGAGAAGGGTAGCATCAGGGCCTCCAACGTCGAGGACACCCGCAAGGAGTAAGATCAGTCGCTGCCGGGCTCAGCGATAGACGTACAACACTTATGGGAAGTACAATTGGAATGTTTTGGAATTACGGTACACAGGTACAGGGAGGAAGCCGGGCATTGGCCTCCAATGGCTGTGATGCCATACACAATACCCCATGGGAAGCGCCACGGCGCGAATGAATGAATATAAAGATTGATACCATTTTCAAAAAGTCCCCCTGTCTTACCGCACTCGGCCGTGACGATCAGCACATGTGTGCGACATGGTGTTTCACATCACGACATATCTTTTTTCCGCTCGTGTTGACAAGCTTTCCGCCAAGCCGCTGGCTGAGTATCGGCGTCGCTGGGCGTCGAAGCTTGCGAGGGCTTGTCTCTGTCTGTTTTTCTTTTGCAGTTCATGAGAAATTAGTCATTGGTGGTGCTAAGCCTGATGGGGGCGAACCGGTCCAGACCAGTGCCAGGGACCCACTTATTCCGCTCCATCTTCTATTGCCGCGTGGGCAGTAACCGGCGGTCGGCTACTTGTTCTCAAGAGATCAGACTGATAGTCGGCGTCTCGAGACGGTGATGGCCATTCTCAATTTGCTCAGGAAATCCTCAATAATGATTTCTTTGGCTTGGCTGGCTTTTCTTCAGGCTGTGCGGCTGTTCTGATTGGGTCCACTGCCCGAACCCATACTCCCTAAGGTTAGGGACAAGAGCTTATTGGAACAGTGAGGACGCTGGCTGGTACCGGTAGACGGTTGGAAGTCTCCATGTCAAGGCAAGGTTTCTTGCCGTTTGGAAGAAAATAATACAGAGACCTATATCTGAAGATTTATCAAATCACTACAGCTAGACGTGTCGCTACCCTGGATTCTCTCAATTGTACGGCCAAACCCCCGGATGGATCATGGATGTGATTCACCAGTGTGACGATCTCACATCTCTCACTTTCCCCGACATCTCCAGACTCCACGTTTTCTACAATGCAGGGTTTTTGGTCGGGCCTTCTCCATCTGGGGCTCTTCCAGTCTGTGCGGTGAGACATTTGCGATCAGCGATGCCCCGATGTTGGAAGCACGCTCGTACGATATCATGTGGGCGCCAAACCGTCGCGATGGGGCCGGTTCACGAGGTTCACCGTTCCATGAGTTATTGGGGCACCGTTTAATTGGCGTCCGTTGTGGGGGTGTAGTAGGTGAGCCCCACACGCTCCAGATTTCTCCAAGAGTTTTTTCGATGGGGCGCTCTTTTTTTTTTCTGTTCCCCTCATTTACCATGGACGTGGAGTGCTCCGTACGGATGTACTCCGCTTTGCGCAGAGATGTTTTTGTTCGGACTCGCTCCAGTTTAGGCGCTGAGAGTTCACATGGTTCCAGACCCAGCTACTCCGTATACTAAGTCGAAATCGTCAAAATCAGGGTTAAGATAGGGGGGGCCTAGTGGATCTGGGGGAAAGACGCGTGCGTGGTGCGCGGAGAGAACACCGGTGCCTTCTTTGAGCTGAGCCCAAGGATGTGGGCGTGGGGTAGGGGAATACTTCCAGTTAGTACGGAGTAAAGTAAGGTATTATTTGAGAAAGATTTTGATTTGACTCCATCGCGAACCCGAGGACTTGGCAACCTTTCCACTTTTTCTTTTCTTCCCTTTCCCTCCTTCTGGGATTTAAATTCCTTCTTTTGTGAGGCATCCTCCTCGGATGTTGTCCGTCTTGCCTAGGCACTAATGTCGCAACCCGGTTTGCTTTTTATGTACATGCGCGGCGCAGGAATCGTGTTGTCCGGGTTTGGGCTTACGGGTATTTATGACGGGTTGGGCACTCCTTCCCGCGGTCCGGGGTCCTCGGCTACGCTGCGCCGCTGGACGGATGGCCGGTGTTGGAATGTGCTTGAGATCCGTGGGATGAGGGAGCCGGCGGTGGTGTGATTCCGGGTTCCGGACGAGCGGGACGGGAGGATTTAGTCTGAGCTTCTCGGCTAGCCAACTGGAAAATTTGCTGGTTGAAGAGTAGAGGAGATGATGTGATGACAATTCAAATGGTTGAAAGCCGAGATTTTGAGTTCACTCGACCTGCAATAAACACAATCTTGTCAAGCTCCTCGATTATGGAAGAGAGTAATGCATATGATTGTTTACCATTGATGATCTAGGTACTTTACCTTGCATGGAGGAATCATTACAAACATGTGTCGTTCAAGGCAGAAATCCACGCTGTCTCTCGCGAATTTCGTTAGCCTGGGCATTGCCCATGTCACATTGCAACATCTCGAGCCCGGCTTGGGCAAGGTTCCCGTATGTCATGGCTAAAGCCGCGTCCGCTGCAGCTCCTGTGCCTCCCAAGTTGATCACGACAGAATAATTCGTTCGTGCGACGTAGGACGCCAAGTTGGACAGCTCACCCACGAAGGCTGCCACCTGGTCCACACTCCATTCAGCTACGACGAGCTCGCTGAAATGCTCCAGAGTGATCAGAAAGGCTGGAATAACGAGTATGCTATCGATGTTGGCCGCTAGACGGCGAGAATCTGCGACATGTAGACAGTGGCCTGTCGGGAAGAGGTGATCCTGAGCGATATCACTAAAGACTGCTATATTACTCAAGGTCATGATGGTGATGGTTTTCGACCAGAAGTCCCAGAATTCGCTTTTGATGGGGTCTTTGGGAGCAAAAGAATCGGCCATGTACAAGGCGCCGGCGCTGACGACTGCCGTTCCGGTCAGTATATTGCTGAATCGGTTCCCTGCTGGGAGTGCGGCCTCGAGAGGGCTGATGTATGCGGTTACAAAGCTCATGGTGCCGGCGGTGAAATGGCCCAGAGAGTACATCTTCTCATCGAGCGCAGTCACTGGCTTGGCGGATCCAGGGGTCGTTGGCTCCGTGCTGACTACGCTCACAGAGTCAGAGGAGGAGACGGAAGTCACAGAGGCCTTGCTCTTGTGCGCCTTGGCTTGTTGCTCACGGGCTGCGGGTGTTTCTGGCGAAGTAAAGGCGGCTGTCGTTATGATGCCGGCATTCACTGCCATGGGCTCCGTAGCTAGCGACGCTGATGTATTCGACACCCTGCGAGCCTGCAAATTCTTTGAGATACCGGCAGCAGCACCCGCTTGAAGGGCGACATCGTCGGCGGTGAAGGGGGCCTTCTGGGTAGCCAGCTTGCAGATCACCGTGAAGGACATGGCGGGGATCCAGCATATTAGATCAAGGTATGATATGTCCGGTATGCCGATATCGTTGAGAAGATCTGAGATGACGGGGATGTGAATCTTGACATCTAAAAGGGCAAACGCGTCGCCAGCAAGATCGATCAAGACGTCGAGCAAGGCATCTGCGACCACCTTGACACTGGAAAGCACACCCATTGCGATGATCCCGAGTAGATCTTTCAGGATCTCTTCGACGGTCATGGAGGAGAAGCGCTTGGCCAGGTCCCTGAGCTGAGAGACAACCGCTGATATGTTTGCTTCCTCCTTGTCCAGCGCATCTAAGAGGTCGTTGATAATGCCTGATGCTACTTCTTTCTTCGCTGGCGGCGCCCCTACAACTGTCATATTGGCGCCGTGGTTCTTAAAATGGGTCATCATGGCCTGAGAACCCGAAGTATGGCCCTTGGTGGGATTCGTGGCACTCGCCGCCGCGGGCTGTGAGGCCTTGCTTCCGAGTGAAGAACCCCAGTCCTTCATGCCAGCCCACTTCTCGATACTCTTCTCCGCGTGTGTAATTTGCGCATCAAACTCCGTCTTTGCAGTCCGAAGATAGTCAACCTGGCTGCTCAACCACTGCTTCGTCATGTTGCAGAGGACGTCCTTGGTCCGCTCGATATCATCCCAATCATAGAGAAACTCGACAAAGGACATGAGTTTCTTGATGCCCGTCTTGATGGCGTTGAATATCCACTCCGCCGCGCCGACAATAGCTTCGACCGAGGTCAATGCGGCACGGTAGACTTTGCCAGAGATGGTGGCTACGAAGTGCCATGCTTCAGTTGCGTCGTCCTTGATGATGTCGACGACATGTTCCACGTCGGATTTGAGCCAGCGGAAAATGTCGCCAGCCGCAATGGCGGCGTCATGAGCTAGACTGTCAACCGAAGACGAGGACGTGTATAGCGTGTGTGGAATCACGCTCATACAAGATTTTGGGGCGACTGTGGGCTTGACGAGTCCATAAGTTGTGCCGAGTTTACTGAGGCTGTTCGCCACGTTGGCCACATCATTCGATGACACAGTTTCCTCTACGAGAGCGGTCCACGTAGGCGTGCCCTTGATGCCGCCAGAGACCGTGTTGGTTGGTACTTTGGCGTCCCGGAGGGCTCCTTCGCTACTGAGCGCTGCTACAGTCTGGAAGGACTTCTCCATAGGATTGATGGTAATCTCGGCCTCTCCATCGTTGCAACCCACCGTCATGAGAGTGCCGTTGATGCTGTCTTGCAGGGCCTCAACGACTGTCAAGCTTCCGGTCGCATCCGTAGCCACCGTGACAGGTACCGGCCTAAGGACGTAGTAAATCCCGTTCATGTACACGGGCGTGCGAGAACTGGTAGAAATCGCCAGATTGACGCCAGGAGCTGGAAGTTCGTGTTTATCGAGGACTTGAATCGTTGTCGTGTATGACTTGAATTGGAGCGGCTTGGCCTTAGGCTCACTGGCCTCGAGCTTGATCTCATCTGTAACCCACAATTTTGCGTCTGTGCCGGTGGCCTGCGTCAATCTCTCAAGCTTGCCGGAACTTGATGTGAAGATTGCATTGCCGCCGTCGCTACGGTTGAGATAGGGCGTCATCTGCTCCACGCCGAACACAATTGGCACAGGGACACTCCAGGCCCCGTGGTTGTCGAGCTGGCTGGATGGGCAGGAGAGGTAGTACACCTCGTTGCTGGCATTCTTGCCCCAGATCGTCGTCACACCTCTGTGCGTCATGGCTGCTAACTCGCTGGTGCCCGAAAGTACGTTGCTATCGAGCAACTGTATGGCCACTGACCCGTCAGTCTGGCGTTCAGCTGGGAAATAGAAGAGAGTCGAGTTGTTGACGGCGAACAAGTCCGTCGTTCCGTCTGGAGATGCAAAGGAACCGGGCCTGCGAGCGGCGGCGATGGCAGATGCCTGCGCGTTCTGCGGCAGGCTGAGGCGGCATGGTAACGGAGGACCGTCGCCGAAGGCGTTCTCGATGGGCACGTAGACAAGCTGAGCAGAGTTGCCGGCGGTGCCGAGGGTGTACACTCCGTCAACAAACCCACAGGCGACCCTACCCATGCAGCTCTGATATTCGCCATGCTGAATGTCTACCGGGAGACTATGCGAGGTCCAGTATCTACCGGATGCCTTTTGAGGATCAACGTAATAGCGGACAATGTCCTTGGAAGCCTTATTTGACGAACGTTCAATGTCGACAATGATGTGCTGTCGGCTACCCTGAGGCTCAGCAAACATGACGCGGACAATATTGATTACAGACCCTGAGCCTATGCCGCCCTCTGCGTCAAAGTCAATGGCAGACCACTGAGGTTTCGCCGTCCAGGATGTGTCGGAGCTGGAGTTGGAGAGGGAGAGGAAGAGCTTGTCCGAATTCCCCTCAGATACCACCAAAGCCATCCCAATGGTGCCGTCCATGACGCTCTGTCCCACGTCAAAAGTGCGTACTGACGTGAAACCAGACGAGAGAGGCATGCGGACCCAGCCAGTCTTAGTCGTGCCGCTCTGCTCCATGATTACATTGAAGACGTTGTCCGTGCTTAGCGCGAAGAGCAAGGAGTGGCCGTCTTCAGTTTGGAGAGCTTCAAACTTTGCTGTAGGAGCCACGATCTCTCCCTGGATGTAGTTCTGAATGAGATCGGTCGTATGGGTCATGGAGTATGCCGGCGGGTCGGTGGCTACAGGAAGCTTCGGCGCGGGTCTCGTCGGAAAATGGTCCCGCGAAGGGTCGGAAATCGGGGCATCTGCCCGAAGCGGCGGCTGGAAGGGCTTGGTTGGCGCCGCGTAGGTGATGTCGCAGATCAAGTCTTGGTGGTTGGAAAACCTGGCTGATGTGTACGTGAACACCTTGCCACCAGGGAACACGAAGTTGTGCGGAGTGGCAAAGTTGATACTCCCCAGGTCCAGCCTCGCCAGATCTGTAACCTTGTCCTTGATCTGTTTGAAGTTGTCATTGACGCCTGCATATAAATTCCCCCAATAATCGGCATCAGGTTCCTTTGAGTCGTCCTTTTGCTGGAATTTGTTCTCATCACGTATGATGTTCAGCTGGCCAGTCTGGTCCACGGACAAATCGTAGGTGTCGGTGAAGGTGACATCGTATCCATTCAGCGGTGATTTGGCGACGCCCTCGCACGACAATGATATGACAACCCACAGTCGTTGAGTGATGATGATGGTAGCCTCCTTGACCGTTACCTCACAGGAGTAATGAGGGACGACTGCGAGGCTGTCGTAGAATACGCCCCACATCTCCGAGTTCTCTGTTTGCACACCCGGGTCGTTCTCGGCAGACCAAGTGATGTCAATGATCCATTCCCCTTGATCAGGGGCTCGTATATCTCTGATGTGTGGCCATTGACCAGGAGTAAACTTTAAATCTGGCGTCCAAGTGCCCAAGTTGTCGGTGTAATGGATGTTAACGTCAGAGGTAAGGCAAGACTTCTGAGCGGATGGCAGGATGATATTCATCAACTGCTCGGCGAATACACTTCGCTTGATGGCAATGACGCCACTTTCGCTCTTCACGTCCCAGGGCTTGACCCAGTTCCAGTAAGGATCCGAGACTCCTGGAGCTCCATGACAGTTTGTCATGCAGAGATGGTTGAGTGTCGCCGCGGCAGCCTGTTCGGGGGTCGGATTGTTGACGACACAAGCATTGGAGTCCTTGTAGCGACTGATGCCGACTTCAACCGAAGTCACCTGAAGTGTGGAAGGATCTGGATGGTCTTCAGCAACGGCGGCGACAGCAAGAACCGGTTTTCCGTAGCTCTTGGCTACTTTGCTGAACAGGTCCACGAAGTTCTTCTGCAGGATTTCTACGACGGGAGAACCGGTTGGAATCCCCACGAAATTGGGTGTGCTTTGATCGGCAGCAGTTTCCAGATCCATAAGAGTTTGTTGAAGGCTGTAAGACTTGCTGGGAGGAAGATAGTTGAGTTGAGACTTGAGGTTTCCCTTGAGCTCTGGGCGGTGATTAAAGTAGGGTGTCTCGAGGCCCCAGTCAAGGCCCTTATTGAGGATGTTGACGCCCGTCTCGATATACCACGGCGATCCATAGGGCTGGTTCCAGACGTTCCAACGTCCGTTTGCCACCAATCCATCGTTGGGAATGTTCTGAATTACCTGGAACTCCGAGCAAAACATTCGGAAGAGAGACTTGCCGTCACTCTTGCCGAGCTCCAGGACTGGAAGAAGCTCCTTGGGCATCACCCCTGGGGGCACACCAATACGAATTTTCACGCCCACGATGAAGTTGCTACGAGTGAGCGCCTCAACTCGAGGATCACTCGGTGATGTACCATCTAGGACGTCAAATGGGTTGACTCCATCTGTCCTCTTCAGCAGTTCTTCGAGACTGATCTGGGTTGTGGAGTTCCCGTTATTCGGGTCCTATGAAGGCCATGTCAGCACTCCTGGGTGGCATTCTTGAAAGCACCGCATGCTCAACACTGCTATGATGTGTAATTCGGAAAAACTTACCGAGAGATAGCAAACATAGTTCACTGGCTGATTACTTTCCCAGAGATATTCCAGCAAGCCAGAGTTAATACTGGCCTGAGTTGTGGAGACCACGAAATCATAACTGTATCTGTAGTCTGTAAGATTGGAGTTGCTGGCGTCCATTATAAAAGCTTGAGTGAGGTGAATGTGATGTTATTCAATGAGGCGAGACAACTTGGAGAAGATAGTAAAGTCTCTGTGATTGCTTTTTCATAATCTGCATGGAAAATCGTCCTATTATAAGGTCCGCCGTCAAAATCATCTTGCGCTTAGAAGACTGCCTTTTACGAACCCTTGTCAAGCTCTCATGGCCTACATCTCGCCACTTATGCGGTCGCTGCCACTAGATACCAGATTATCTGTCCATCAATCGGTCGAGACAGCCTCTTGCACCGATTTGGCTCGGATATTCACTCATCCCGACTAGCGAGTTCAGCTGTAGTAGCCACAAACTTAAACGAAGTTCATAGCTCGCCACTAACGACTCCCCTACAACTCTAACATCGCATATATCATTCAAAACCTGAAATATTCATCGCACGGAAATTGATCTCTCTCTCAAGGCTGAGCAGTTGGCATGTCGTCGCTTTTGCCTCAACACCCCTCTGGATTCTTAAATAGCAATGGCCCACTAATTTGCGACTATTGTGATCGTCTTCTGCCAATGAGCTACACATTGCAACAAGAGCCATGGTAGCAGGTATTTCAATGCAAGCCTTTGCATTCCCTCAATAGAAAGGTTGGAATACTAAGGTCACATTGGGGATCGCGATACAATTCACTTCACATGATGGGACGCTCATTTTGCCACAGCAGAATCCCATGGCGGTTTTCTTTACGCCCTAAACGCAGTTTAGACACTTTGAGGCGTGCGACGGTCTAAGGCTAGCCGCCAAAGCTTGGGGGATATGTTAGTGTTATCTTAGAGCTGAAGCAATAGCCAAGACCGACTATCAATTAAGGCAGTCATGTCTCGTAAGTGGCAGAGATTCGAGACAGCGCAGCGTCTTTGCTCATGTCCCGAGTTGCACAACCCCGCTGCAGATGACGTGCGGTAAGGCCTTCTGGGCCGCCGCCACATATCCGTAGTGTACCTTAGTCAACTTGCCATCATTGTCTGATCTGCGGACTTCTGAGACAGAAGGAGATCTTGACAACGCATGCATATTATTGGGAGGAGGCCAGACAAACGAACCGCCCGCATTCCCGAACATGGAATAGAAGTTTTCTTCACAACCCAGACTCACGGAAAACAATTTCGCCTCGCGGAACCAGCCGTGAAACTAGTTTATCACCCCGCAATGGCGGCCTTTCTAGACATAGTCTATAACTCGCACGTGGAGACTTTGGATGAGGATTCGGGAGCGCCTTGCGCCATTGATCGACAAGCGTGCCTCAAGAAATCCTCAACGCATGTCCAGGCGACTGAGATATCTCACAAGCCCTTGTTAGCTTCTCGACAAAGTAGAAGGTTCTGCCAATGGGCATAAAGTAGGA
The DNA here is from genome assembly GCF_030867785.1 of Colletotrichum acutatum. Lineage (NCBI taxonomy): Eukaryota > Fungi > Ascomycota > Sordariomycetes > Glomerellales > Glomerellaceae > Colletotrichum > Colletotrichum acutatum. The sequence goes on from NW_026849081.1 coordinate 85,452, forward strand.
CAGAAGGTGGAATTTGTTCCCATTGGCTTTGATGCCCCTGGGCCCCTTCTCAATGTGCACTTGAGAAAGTATTCCTATACGCCTCCGCCTAGTGTCATCGTTTGGTTTTCAAGAAAGCCACGAGAGGGACACCTGTATTCATTTATCATCGAATGCAGCTCCGCCATAAATGATAGACTCGGTATATCAGCTCCATTCGTTGACTCTCGCATCAACATCAAGTGTGATGTGGCTACAACCGACATTCGTACCAACAGCTCATGTTACCTTAATATACTAATTGAAAAAGACCTTCTATCTTCGTTTTCAGGCTTGTGAACTATCTGACGGGCTTCACATTGAGACATATGGCACAAAAGACATAGGAGGAACTGTGCTATTGAACGCAGTAGTAGCATGTACTTAGCAAAGCCATATTTAATTAGTTTTGATACTCTCAATTCCATAACAGACCTCTGACTCAAGCGAAGAGGAACAGATCCCTGCTAACTGAACGTCAAAGCGCTTCCGAGTGCCGAAGTTCCACTGTTGACGATAAGGACAAGACGAAGCCGGCTGCCGGATGAACTTGGAAGTGTGCTGCAAGCCGCCTGCTGAAAGTCTTCTCGTTGGAATAATTTCATGAGACGATTATCCCATCGGTCGACCTACACGCCATTCTAGTCGCTTCCAACTACCGTTAATTAATCTCGGAAGATTCCGATCCCCTCGCTTACCTTAGTCAGAAGCTCCAGTCCTGTTACCTCAAGGTGCCTGCCATTTCGCTGACTGGGAGTGCGAAGGGAAAGACTCAAAATGACCAGGGAAAATATTTTCTATAGCCCGATCCCCGGACAACTTGATTCTCTTACCTGAATGATCCTGGAATGCGTTGAATGACAGGGCGGTTTCAGACTCCACGCAGCTGAGGGCGCCCGTTATTCGACCCTTCTCTTTGATGCTGACACGAGTCATCGCCAAGATGGAGATAAAGGGTCTGCCTTTCTGTGGTCCGTTCCCGAAGCCGAGCTGGATTAGCGGCTTCACTTAATAGCGGCTCGGTTTTAAAGTCAGCAGGTTGCTCGCAAAGCCCTACAGATTTATAGTTCAGAGTGGAACAACAGAGTCATACAGCATGTCGTGACCCGTTCATCCCGTCGGGATTTTAATCAATTTGATACCACCCTTTCCTCATCTGAAGTTTATCTAGAGCTGCGGAAAATTCGCTGAATTCAATCGAAGTACATAAGTAAGCTTCATCGCAGCTCATTCGTCTCAAGAAAGCAATAGAATCACTATCAACAACACCATACACCGAGCCTATCATTTCAGCTTCCAACCAGTTAACATGAAGTTCATTCTCCTCCTCGCTTCCGCCGGAGCCGCCATGGCTTTTGTCGAGTGCCGTACACCGACAAACGCTGAGGTCAGTCTCGATCTGAGACTTGCTAGTTGTGAAGCTCCCGTAGCTGACTTTTGTAGCTCTTCAAAAACTGCCAGACTCAAGAACAACGGGATGGCTGCAAGGGCCAGTGCATCAAGCACGTGAGTTACTCATTCAGAAACATGCTGGGAAATAGAACTAAACATCTTCATAGTGCTCGGACACAACCGCAAACTTGGCTGTCTGCATTGAGTACGTTTACCTCCACAGCCTCATTGATGCTATCATTATTCTAACGAGTGCAACAGCAAGGCGAATAACGACTTTGACTGCGTCTGCGGAACCCAGGCTGGCAGAGGCCCTGGATTCAACTGAGATCATAAATTTGTCTCTGTATTGTCTTTTTCCTGTGAATAGAGCATGGCTTGCCCTGTATTTCAATCAAAAAGAGGAGTCTTGTCTGAAGAGCTACCTCATTTCGCCACAAATATCATTTCTTTACCATTAACAATTTGACGATGTCCCCGCGGAATTGCATATTCCTGAGCCCGAGTCAACAACACGAGCCCCACAGCTCAAACCTCCTTAACGTCTGCTATTCTGAGACTCTGCACCACATCTTTACTGCGATGAATAGGATTGTCCTACATCTGAGGCTTCATGACGTTGAGGCTGTTTGTATGCCTCGACGGCGGGGATTCTGTTTTTTATTCGCCGGCCAAACTCCTCCTTGCCACGGCGGAATACAGCAACCCCCGATTCAGTCCTTTCAGCTGGTGGAGGTTTTTTCCTTTTGGAACACCCAACCTGTCATGGACCATCGCACTTGCTCAAAGTTTCTAGACCGGCAAAACAAACATCGCCTACAAGCAACCATCGGCCACTTCCACACGACTTACCAAAACCAACCTCAGCTTGTTTCGTAAGTTAAATCAGCATGCTTGCCATTGGAGCTTTAATCTACACGAGCGTGTCATATTCTTTCCTGTCGGGGACCTCGTTTTGAGATATCACTTGCTGTTAATACTGAAATACGCACGCTATCGAACGACTAAACTCCTGTGCTGTCTCCATGCCAGACCCAACTCCCAAAACTCGCGCGTCTGAAAATATCCACAGTAGAATTGAAGTAAATCAAGCAAGGAACTAAGCCTTGAACTTCTTGAAGTTACGTCCACCATCAGCCAGCGCCGTCATGTTGGTGTTGCCAACCTTGATGTACTCCTTCTCCTTCGGAATCGCAGCAATCACTTCGTCGGAGAGGCCGAGCGTATCCTTGACGACCTGCTTCGGGGTGAGGGCCAGCCATTGCGCAACGCTAATGTCGGAGAACTTGGGCGCCTGAAGGACCTCAAGGAAGATAACGTCCTCAGTACCAGTGTTCTCGATGTAGTGGCTGTCGCCAACCTTGACATAGCCAACATCGCCGGCGGTGAAGTCAAAGGTACGCGAGGCCTCAGGGGCTTCAAAGATGGTGATGCGGCCAGAGCCCTGCAGGAAGTAGTTCCACTCGTCGCTGGTGGTATGCCAGTGGATCTCGCGCATGGCGCCGGGCTGGACAACGACCAGGGCAGCCGAGAAGTTCTCCGCAATGGGGAATGTTTGCGGGTCGAGGATTTTGACGGATCCTCCGGGGACTTGGAAAGGCTTTTGCTGCGACCAATGGTAGGTGTATGATTCAGCACCAGTCAACGATCCTGCTGATGAGGTCTGGTTTTGCTGTTCAATGTCTTTTGGCGCAGGTGTACCATTGAAGATCTGGAAATGAGTCAGCCAATGCCCCAACCGTCTCAAGTCGGGTCTTGACTTACATAAAGCTGATCCTTGGGAATCTTGTCAAATGCAGAAACATCCGTCTTGAGGTTCTTGGAGAGAACGGACAATGGGTTCCTCAGGAATAACTCGGAAGCGAGGAACGTGTTCTCTTCGCTGAAGCTTCCCTGATCGAAGACGAGGAGGAACTCGGTGCCCTGGTCGAACGCCTGAATGCTGTGAGGGACACCCTTCGGGAAGAACCACACGTCACCTATGTATCTTAGTTAGCTTCATATGGAACATCAATCAGGTTGAGAGAGACATACCTTCGCATACGTCGTCGACGAAGCTCTTTCCGTCCTCGTTCATCGCTGCAATGCGACAACATCCCTTGAGCATGAGCGCCCACTCAGCCGAGGTGTGCCAGTGAAGCTCGCGGTAAGCATTAGGTTGCAGCTTCATATCGACACCCGCCATCGCAGAAGCGACCGGTAGAACTTTAGTGTTCTGCTGCCGCGCCCAGCCGGCGCCCTCTTGGCTGCCGAGGCGGTTATGCGAAAGGCCCAACGGCCACATGGCGTTCTCGACATCGCCCTTGTCGGTGCCGGGCGGGGCAAAGAGATCGGGGTTTAGCTTCTCATAGTCGTAGGTTCCTGCGGGAATTATGTGTTAGCGCACCTCTTCCCTGCAATAGACCCATCCCACTTCAACGCCTCCCCGCTAGGGATGCAACGTACTTGGGCCCGGGTCCGGAGATCCTAGTCCGCCGCGGATCGGTTGCGGGACGTCGACACCATCAAAGTTGAGGTACAAGCCGAGCTTCCCGTCTGCTTCCTGGCCGGGCACGAGTGTAACGTCGTCGACATTGGCTGAGCCGCCAGTTTCGGGGTCGGGTCGCGCTGCATTGCCTCCGAGGAGGCTGGAATCTCCTCTGAGACTTCCCGTAGGTGTAGTCACGGTAGGGATGGGCGGATCGACACCGCCAACGGGGCCTTTGTTCTCTCCATAGTCTCCCATTCTATTCCATTGTTAGCACAATGTACTAATCGTCGTGCTCTTAGGGGAACACTCACTGCGGCGCCGGAATGGCATAGCTCTGCGGCAGAGCCGCAAGCAAGCTAGCGAGGAGGAAAGCACCGTGGGTATACATCGTGTAGGAAAGTAGACTAGAAAAAGACGAAGTCGAAAAGATTGCGCTGTAACGAAAGACGGGTTATTTAGTGTCTGATTCCAAGATGATCTGGAAGCTGATGATTCTGAGATGTAAAGGAAGTCCTTTCCAGACCGGACTGAAGGGCCTTCTTATACCTCGCATTCGCCATAAGACGAACTTAGAACTTGCCTCCAAAGCCTCCCAAAGCATACAAACGACATATGATGGTTCTCGAGCTAGCTATGCTGTGCCTTGACCATCTGCCAGCCTACTTCCCCTCACCCAATCCATGCCATCTACTATCACAAGGCGTAGTGGAATTCGGCGGGACCGATTAAGCTCCCAGCCTTGGCGTCCGGACCGCGATATGTGGATGACATGGGGCTAGCCGCGTGGAGCACGAGCAGTACAGTAGAAGCCGGGGGCAATAGTAGTCTAGATGACGCGTTTTCGCTCTTTTAGGTGTATCGCGAACAGTGAGACGGTTAGCACGGAAAAGACAAAGACCCACGCACGGTTGTACGGCACCGGTGTGGACGAACATATTGATCTGGTCAACGACTAGACTCATGCTACCCTGCGATTACTCACAACCTCCGAAAAGGCGCATCGCCCAGCACGCGCTCAACCACGTTGTCTCACCTTAAATGCTTACAGCCCACGGAGGCTTCGGGAAGTCCATCGCGCCTCGATCAACTCAGCTGGCCTTACCAGGATCAAAGTTGTTTTGCAAAGCACAAATGTTCAGCAAAAGGTTAAAAATAAGGCTTGGTGGTGTCGACGCCCCCCCGAGCGCCTCCAGCGCGGATCATCGAATCTGATAGCGGGAATTCGGTAGCGCCCCACGTTGCATTTCCCCCCTATTGCCGAAGACGGCAGTTGATTGTCTGGCTACATGGTGAAGTCACCGCTCTTAGAAATGGTCCGTTCGCGATTCGTCTGAACCGCCGAACCCTCTTGACGTGTGTTCTTTGTGGGTTACCTTAGATTATTCATGCAGAAGAAACGGACTTACCTGGGATGATTAAGGGTGTGACGAACACCTCGGTGAAAAGAAAAAAGCCCCGGTGTCTCGCAGAAAGCTCGGGATTGTCCGCTTACACCAGACTTATTCAAGATTCAAAAGTTCTAGCTCCTTGATCACTCGGCTGCTAGCGTCCTACCACCGGCCTCTAACCTCACCCGGGCAGAGGAAAGAAGCTTGTAAGAGTTCAGTGACGCGCCAGCCATTTCAATGTCGAAATGTGAGCAATCGAAATTACAAATGCCGCAAACTCCATGCACGAGTACAAGCATGTGTGCTCAACATGGGATTGGGGTTCTTCTCGCTCGCAGTATGTCTGGGCTTGCTTTCATGTTCTTAACACCTACGAGGTGTCGGGATGCTAAACCGGGCCCGGCAGAGACGAAGTCCGGGATATCATTCCATCGAAAGTACAAGATTGCATCATACTCAGAAGAGGGGAAACTTTGGCCTGTCATCTGGCAGGTTTGCTAGATGGACCAAGTCCAAGGTTCAGAAGATGAGACGAATGCAACGTTGTCTGCGCGATGAGCGATGGCAGATGCTAAATAAAGCCTCACAACATGACATAAAGGCAACTGAATACAGCCAAAGCTTGTTCTGTACCCAATTGGGACGTCACTGCTGGCTGAGTCGTCGGATGTCGCTGTGGTTGGATGATTATACGATTTGAGTTGCCGCTTGCGATGCGGAAATGCCGCCACAATGCCATCGTGCATGCGTGCCCGCCGTTGGCGCGTGCGGCTTCATCCGATGCAGGTGGCCTTCTTTTTCTCCTTCTCTGCCCGCTGCAGATCTGTTTTGGCTCAAAAGGGGAGAGCTTGTATCGCAAAGCCAACAATCGACCGGGCAGTTGGGCTTCTGAACACCCTTGATGGTAGCCAAGCCTTGTTAAGCATAGCCATAGCCGTCCATCAGCCAGTGCAACACACTTGGTCATGATCTTTAAGAGTGTTTCATCTACAGAGTTGATCCTAAGAGAGGAGACAAAAGCTCTTTGAGGATTTATCAGATCCCACCGGCATAATCTACTCCTCCACCCGAGAAGCTAGAGGGAGGTATTCCCATGGTAATGCAGTATTCGTACAACCCTGACGCTTTCGACATACAAACTGGGTACTCGATCTAGTGACATGAAATTCGATATTTTCTAAGCGCTAAATCATGGTGTCCTATTGTTTATGGATCCGACCTACTGAATCGCGTGCTCCTCGATGAAGAACAGAGAGAGAGTAGACTGATCGAAGTACGTGATACGACTGCGCACCAGCCCTCCCGCTAAATCAGGCCACCAACAAGCTCTACATTGGATGGAACAGCCATACAAGGCACATCACAGCCACAATGCCTGTTGAGTCTGTTACCAGCAGTATCTTGCCATTACCGTGTAGTGGGGGGCTTCGATTATCACGCCATCTCGCAGCCTCTTGACTGGTACATATCTACTGAAGACAGAGTGAACATCAAGCCTCAACGGCGTGGACATAAATGTAGGCATCAGGTAAGAAAAGAGCAGGATCATAATAATAGTAAAAAGGTTTGTTGTGCTAATGGCCTAGATATTCTTTGACCTCATAGTTCTTCTTCGCATAAAAGAACCACAGTGATATCGTAATAATGGCAATGCCCGCAAGGACAGCGGAAGCATAATTCATTTCATCTGCAACAGCAGGCAGGTAATAGGGAAAACAGTAAAAGATCAATGCAACCGCCGACCATGCAAGCATGACTATGTTCGCTGCAAAGCCAAGTTTGGGATACCAAAAGGGGCCGTGTTTGAAATTCGAGCGGCCTTGAGAAAGAGCCAGGCTAACCGGAATACTATAGCTGATGTATTGAAGTAGCAATCCCGTAGAGATGAGGGAGTTGAAAGCAAGGTCGGATGCGAGGTAAAGGCAGCCGAAGATGGCAGTCCCTGATGCGGAGAATATCAATGACCAGGTAGGCGTATGTAGCGGGGACGGTGCGATCTTGCTCAGGTGACGGTGCATGGGGAAACCGGCCTCGCGGCTGATGGTCCACGCGAGCCGAGACTGCCAGGTCTGAATAGACCAGACGGCGCCGATGGCTGTGATCATCACGGGCACCCACAGACCCACTGAAGCAGCTTTGCTGCCTGTGATGCGGTAGAATAACGCCAGGGCCGAGTTATCGTCAGCTCCGTCAATGACAGGGACATTGATGAGAACAGATGTGACAACAAGGAGTCCGGAGACGAGACCAACGACGATGGTCCACATCAGTGCTTTTGGGATATCCGTGCTGGGTCGGGGCATCTCCTCTGCTAGGTGAGTCGCAACGTCGAGGCACGAGAAGCTCCAGTTGGCGCCATTCATTCCTATGATGAAGGCGATGCCGTTTTGCCAGCCCGAGTTATTTACTGTGGTAGCGAAGAAGTCTTTTGCGGAGGCGTGCTCGTCCGACATGGCGAACAGAGTTATGAAAATGACGACGATGGTGGTGCAGCTGAACAGCAACATGACCTTGGAAATCTTTGGCAGCAGACTCTCGAAACTCGCGCCGAAGACGGTGACGATGTTGAGGAGTTGGAAACCCAGAAAACCCATCCACCGCTTATAAACAAAACTTGGGTCGAGAAGCGTGATGATGGAACAGATGCCGACAGGCACGGAGAGACACGCCGACGACCCCGTGGCGACGGCAGCAAGCCAGCTGATGACTGCCGTGATGTACGACAAGAACCGGCGAGAACTCGGCGGTGCCAGCCTGTGGACCCAGATATACTGCCCACCCGGGTGAGGCATAGCCGAGGCCAGCTCCGCGAGAGTTGTGGCAGTGGCGAGGCCGACAAAGGCCATGACGAGGAAACCCCAAAAGAAGAGCGGCGAGCCGCCCATGGGCAGAGTGCTGCCGAATACTAACAGCAGGCCGATGGCCGTGTTTGTGGTTTCGTAGCCGATACCGAGAGCGGACAGAGTCGTAAATGGCTTCATGGTTTGCACGGTGACGTCTCCGTGGACGATGGAGCCGTGCTCTGTGGCTTCGTTGTCCGCTTTTTCGGGCATGGCGGCGACGGTGTTTCGAGTTGTGGCTGCTGAGGCCTTGTCGAGTGAGGAGGATCGCTGATCCATTGTGGTATCGGTGGCTGAAGTGTTCGCCAAGGGCGAGGTCTCGTCCAAGATGACTGACTCTGTGGATATATGCGTAGGTAGTGAAGGATAGAGGGAGGGGCTTAAAGGGAGATTGCCTCCCTCAAGTCTTGGGGGTGGAGTATCGAGGGACCAAGTTAAGTAGACGCCCGTCTCTTGTGCATGCTTGTGCGGCCAGCTTGATGCAACTAGGTGGCAGCACGAGACTCGCGTTGACCGACCAGAGGCAGTTTGCTAAGCCGAGATACCATCTCGTCCGCAGAAGGCAGCTTGGAGATAACATGTCCCGAACTCGTTTCCTGGGGTTGCCGCGCTATCGGCTCGCATTTCGCACCCAGTTACCCGATCCGGCAAGCCAGAGCGGACCCATATCCGCTCCCGGTGCCCCGCATCCCGACCCCCTCATTCGCCGACACCGGCAGAGATCGCGGGTGAGCTGCAGCGGAACGATGAGAGTAGTAATGGACACGATCATATGTTTCCTCTGAATCGATACCGAGGTCAATGTAGATGAAGCTTGCGTTCTTAGAGCTCAGGATCCGTGTTCATCGTCAAATCACTCAAGAAGCTCTGGATTGGTGACCAATATCACCCCTCCAGTCTCTACCACGGTGCCATCAACTTACACCAAATCTCACCAGAATTTCAAGATGGGGGTGGAAGATGAGCTCTCTTCATACCTTAGTGAGTCACTAAAGACAAATCTCAAAGTCGTACTTTTCTGACCAACTGTTTCAAGATCCCGAAACAGCCAGGTTTCTCCTAAAGGTTTCCAAAGCCATCTCCCAAGACCCAGGCTTGCCCCGACCAAACCCAACAATATCATCATGGCAGGTTCCAGAGCACCATGTTGCATCAATCCAATCCTCTTCACTCCCCAAGCAAACCGACTTCGCGGTCATCGGGTCCGGCATCACCGGCTGCAGCGTCACGAAGACGCTCCTCGAACACCAGGCATCGCGCAACTCCCACGTCACGATCTTTGAAGCCCGGACACTCGTTAGCGGTGCCACGGGCCGTAATGGCGGGCATCTCGTCACTGCTTCGGGGCATACTTACGGCCCCATAGCTGCGCAGCATGGTGTTGAGGCAGCGAAGCAGATTACCCGCTTCTCGATCCTCAACGTTGAGCGAATCATGAAGATGGTCAGAGATATGGACCCGGAGATCCAGAAGCGGTGCCAGATTCGTGATGTTCTCAAAGTCATGGCTGTCGGGGATGAAGAGACCTGGGATGCTGCCAAGAGCTCGGTGTTGGGGTTCCAACAGGCGGTCCCAGAGCACAGCAAATATCACCGTATCATCGAGAGAGACGATGTTCCGGAAGTATGTGCTCATCATTCTGATAATGGTTCTCTGAGCTTAGTTGGCTAACCCTCTGATCATAGCGATGGAACATCAAAGATGCCAGCGGAGCTGTAGAGCACAATGCCGGCGCCATCTGGCCATACCGTCTTCTCATGGGAATCTACGAGGATCTTGTAAGCCAATACCAAAACCGCCTGGCAATTGAAGCAAACACGCCCGTGCTTCAGATCAAATTCTCGCCGTCCAGCAACCCAGAATACCCCTATCTCATCACAACTCCAAGAGGCACCATTCGCGCCAAAAAGGTCATACACTGTACCAACGGCCACGCATCACATCTCCTCCCACAACTAGCAGGCCGCATATACCCCTTCCGCGGCACAATGTCCGTCCAGAGACCCGGCCCGATCCTCAAGAACCTAGGAGCCTCGCGCTCGTGGAGTCTGTCTCACAAGCCGACCCTGGATGTCCGAAGCGGTCTCTACGTGACGGGCCTCTACTACCTGCAGCAGAACCCCTTAACCGGAGGAATCTGGATTGGAAACGAGACGGCGTACATGAAGGACATCTTGACGTCGGATGACACCTACGTCCCGAAAGAAGCGAGAGAAGCTCTGTCAACGGTGCTGCCGAAGTTCTTCCTTAAGGGGTGGGCACCTGAGGCGAAGACGTCCGAGGTGGAGGCAATTTGGTCTGGCATCCAAGGTCACACGGCTGATGGTCTCCCGATCGTAGGAAGGATCCCAGACTCGATCGCAGGAGAAGCCGGTGGCGGACAGTGGATCGCTGCCGGGTTTAATGGGTATGGGATGGACAAGTGCTGGCTGACGGGCGAGGCTTTGGTCAGGATGATGTTTGAGGAAGATGTCGGCGACTGGTTCCCGCAAGCGTACGTCGTCACGGAGGAGCGTTTGCGAGGGAAGTTGACGTCGGACGAGACATTGCTCAAGTTTGCAAAGCTCGCGAATCCTCAGGGGGTCAAACTGTCTAAACTCTGAGCTGATTCCGACTTGTCGATCTAGAGGATGAATAGAAAACCGTCATGGCCAGATAGAATAAAGTTCATAAAAGATACATATGGATCATACAGTATTTGCTCCCCAAGCTAGCCCATCATCGTCCCAAGATTCTTCTCACGCGCGATATCGAGCCAATACACATCCTCCTCACCGACATCCAGCGCCGCCCACGTATGATCAATCAACTCAGAAATGACCCGACTCTTGCGAAGCGGCAAAATGTGCGTATAAGCCGCCAGCCGCGATCGCACAAACTTACGCGCTCTCGCCACCTCGATAGACGCAGGACCGATATCCAGCACATCCGCCCCGCTGTCACCATATCCAGCATCCGGCTGCCGTAAATGCTGAGGCTCCCTCCTCAACTCGCTTGAAATAGCCACCATAATGAAAGGCTGCGCGCTACGCGTCCGCGATTCAAAGGGTATATCGCGCAAGATGCCGAGGATGTACATGGCAAGCTTCGTCAACCACGTCCTCCTCTCTCTCGCCGAGGGGACTTTGTTGCTGTCTACCCCGACTCCTGCGGCTGCAGACATAGGGACCGGACGCAGGAGCCGCTCCCTGTCCCACGGTGCATACCGCTCATTCAATAAATCTGGAAACACGCGGTACAGCTGTAGAAGACCGGTACACCGGTACGCCTCGTCAATGAGCTCCAGATGCCGCAGCGGTGTCTTCGGATCACCCGGATCTGTAACGCGAGACAGATCAGGCGGACGATGCGCAAGAAACGCGCGCTCGAGTTGTCTTGCGGAACGGAGGGCGGCGCGGAAGACATCTAGATCCGTCTCGGTGAGGAACTTGACGGCGGCCATATGTTTCCGGTACTGGAAGATGAGTATGCCCGTGTCGGTGAGCAGTCGGACAGTGGCGTGGGATATGCCCGAGTAAGGGTGCGGCTCGATGGACTTTGATGGGTCTGCTGGGCCGATAGAGGTGGTATGGTGGTAGTCGCCTAGTTGGGTGCTGTCTGTCAGGTAGGCGAGCAGCATGGCCCAGTAGTCCATGGTATCGCTGAAGAAAGACAAGCTCGCGTCTGCGTCGCTGCCGCGTGTCTCGGCGGAGACGTCTTTGAGCATGCTGCAGCTTGCTCTGAACATGTCTGTCGCGAGGTTCTGGGGGCTGAGCCAGCTTGAGGTGTGGCCGAGGAGCGTTGATGAGAGAAGCATGGCACGCTTGTGTGTTGTAGTCATTGAGGTTGACAAAGGTAATGCCGAGGGTCGATCGCGGATGAGTTTGAGGGCGTTGCCGTGTTCTCTCCGCGCGACGGGCAGGAGGTGCGGGAAGTCTTCTGAGAGGCAGGCGGCGGCCATGCTCTGGATGGTGTGGTACAAGGCGCCGGAGGACTGCCACATTGTCTCGACGATGTTGCGCATCACGTTTGTCTTGCTGTCCCAGGCGCAGTAGAGCGTGATGACCTCCCGGAAGAAGTATTCGGAGAGCGAGGTTGGCAGATGGGAGAGCTCTCGTGGGCTGCTCTCTAGGAGTTGTTTACATGGCCTGGTTTGAGTATTATCGAAGAAGGGCAGAGTACTATTCTCTTGAACATCGACCACGGGGCTTTCACTCGGGAACAAATGTTCCACCTCCCGGTCCTCAGCTTGAGATGACGACGTTGTCGGGCTGTGGCCATCAACAGTCCAAGCTGAGCTAACAAAGGGCGCATCCCAGAATGGCGTTGTGGGAATCGCATTCTGGCTGCTAAGAAGCAAAGCGCACGATGAAGCATCAAGGGAGGGCATCTCATGTGGCAGAGCAGGAAGATCCCACTGTAAAGGGTTGGCGAGCCACGGGTCCACGTGTTGCAATACGTTAGTGTCGGTATAGATCGGGGTTGGCGAACCGGCTTCGATGCGCCGAGGACTTGTTTGAGATGCCGACTCTTGGAGTTCCCGTTGTCTGGCTGGGCTTCCACCTGCAGCCTTCTGATCGACGCGGACTTGGTGCTTTCGCGACCAGCGCACGTTGAGGGCGTAGCCTGGGCACTGGATTCCTCTCTCCTCACACCGGGCGCATCCGGGTTTTCTCTCGTCGCATTTTGTCTGGCAGCAGCGTGTCAATTTGTGTGATGGAAGAGAACGGGAGAGATCCCACAGTGTCCATACCTTTTTCGACTTGCATCTGAGGCATCCGCCCCTTGATTTGGTATGCATTGCTCTGGAGGACTGCATGGAGTGGGGTGAAGCCAAGACCCTTGATAATCTGAGAGTCTTGGTAATGATACAGAGATGATTTCCAAGAGTTCGTTCTGGATCAATATGCGGTTTTCGCAGTGAAAGTTGCCTATTGACTGTTCAAGGTAGAGTGGGTGAGAAGCCAAAGTTGGAGGTTGGAGTAGATAAGTTATCATTGAGTAGACCAACCTAAACCTCTTATCTCATCCGAGTCTAATAAGGTCCTCCATAATGAACGAATGCTAGCGCATCCCGAGACCCCCGGTCCAGCGTTGTGACAATCCCCCGCAATTCTCAACTGCGTCTAACGCGAACCCGGTCATGCGGGGGAAGGGGTCTCTCCGGCAGACGGCAATTCAGACTCAAAGGTTGGATAGCATCGGAATTCAGCTCTTGGCAATTTAGCAACGCACTCTGTCTTTTGAGGTGTCGATAGAAAAAGAGGTGTTTTAATCAAGAATTTCACTCTTCCCAAAGTCTTCACAAAGTCTTGACCATGTTTTCACCGATCCAACTCATGGACAACTCACACCCATATTAAACTCACATACTACGAAATACAATTCCTCACACACTCACTTACCCACCGCCCCTACCATCCCCAGCCTTAGCCACAGGCTCTCTCACCATGGTAAACAACCGAATCGAATCCCCTTCATCATCACAAATCATCTCCTTCTCAAACACAAACCCCCACCGCCCATAAATCTTCACATTCGGCACGTCCTTACTCGACTCCAAATAACACTTCACACCCTCCTCATCAGCCCGGTCCGTAACGACCTTCATCATCTTTGCGCCCACACCCTTTCCCTGCGCAGATGGAAGCACAACCATGATGTTGAGAAAGTAGTATCCCCTAGGATCAGTCCAGATCTCACTCTGGGCTTTGGCTTGAGCCTCTTTCCAGATGTAGTACCGCTGTATTCTTCGTCAGAATGAGATCCAATGAGTTCAGAGTGAGATGTAGATGAGATGGAATGAGACGAGGCTGCATACCTTGACGTTCAACCCCCCGCGTCCATACCACAGGTTATAATTCACCTGTCCAAACCAGAGCCGCCATCCCTCAAACCAATCATTCCACGTCGGCGGCGCGTCGGCAGGCTGTGGAGGGAGCCACATTGCCACGCCGAGAACCTCGTCACTACCTTGCTCTTTCGCGACGTGGAATATGCCGTTGCGCATGCCCCATCTCATCCGGAGGGCCAGGGACTCGTAGTTTCGTTGCTGGTTGAACTATAGTATGGTGAGCATCCTGGGAAGCATAGCTTGGCGGAGTTGGGATGAGGTTATACCTTTGATTGATCGTATACCCAGACATTGTACGGGTCGCCGCTGAATGCTTGTCTGCGAGGTATAGATCATTAGCATCAAGGTTGGACTTGACGAGCGTATCGTTTTGATGTAGGTAGTGCTACTCACTGTACTGCCTTTACTGCCCCTGGAATGTCCGCCTCAGTGAGATCCGTAACTTCAATCGTCATCTTAGGCGAGGTTCAGTGAGCTACAGATGATGATGAATGCGTTTCAAGGTTCTAGAATGAGATGGATGTAGTGTGACACTTCAAATGGTATTCTCAGCCAGACTTCAAAAATAATGCGTTTCAATTGAGATTGAATTGACATAAAGACCAGATCAATTCTCTGGCTGGCGATAGCTAGTACAAAGCAACCCCCAATCTCCAGGTCGCGTGTGGTCTGCGGGGTACAGACAGTGTTAGTTCAGATTGATTATCAAGGGGAGATAAGATCGCATAGACTTTCCGCGAAAGGCAAGGCGGGAAACTCGGCGCAAGCTCAAGCAAGCCAAACCTCTCTCACCCCGCGTGCCGGCGCCAGCTCGGCTCCTCCACACATTGGAATTCGAGACCGAGACTGAGAGAGAGCGTAATCTTGCCAAGGACCCCCGACCTCCGATCACATTCCACACATATCTCACCTGACTATGGGAGACAAACCGACAACGGGACCCTGAGACTTCTCACTTCCCCGCCAAGCTATCCGTAGATCATCCGCCCAACGGGAACCTGTGCGACAATCCGAACATGTGTGAACCTACATATAACCTTCCCTTCCCTCCCACCGGAGTGACGTCGGATTAGTGGCGAGAGACAAACGCTTGGCCACTGCAGTCTTTTTTTCCCTTTTTTTTTTTTTTTTTTTTTTTTCATTTTTCCAATGTCCATGTTTCAATCTTCAGCCAGACACGGGACGCGTCAGTGAGGCAGGCGCAGCCGACGCTGTGGCCAGCTTCGTCCGACTCAAGTGAGCAACACCAAGTCAGTGAAAATCAGAATCAATCGATGTTGCTGTCGAGAAGACATAGGTTTGAAGATGTAAAATATGCCATTGGTATTCGCTTAATTATGATTATTTTAGTTATGCAATGCTCATTTGCCATGAGGAATTTGTCAAAAGCCCACCAGAAACCTGTGGTGGACGGGGAAAGTCGTTGAAGGTTCGCTCACTCTTTGGGGGAGCCTTCCGATGCTTTCCGGTGAAATGAAGAAAATCTCATCTCAACATCAACGTGTCGCCATGCTTCCTTCCATGCATCCTTTTCTTCAAAATAGGGGGTTTCGGTCTTTTGAAACGTGACCAAATGCAACCCCCAAACCGATAAATCCAACATTCTCTTTTGAGTCTACACCCCCTCACAGATCCTTCTTCTGATCCTGGGGAATGGGGTTCCCCTTTTCATCCACAAGGCCCTTGGCGCGCATGACTTTGAGGGCGTCGTGGAGGGGATCGAGTTCGGGCTGGGGCGCGCGGTGGGAGTCAAAGTAGTTGTCGGCCCAGGTGAAGTACTGGCCGTAGTTGACGGTGAAGTACATGTGGTGGAGGGTGTGGTGGGCGGGGCTGTTGATGTACTTTTCGAGCCAGTGACCCGAAATCATGTCGCCGTCGTGAATGAGAATGGTCCAGATTTGGACGAGGACGAAGAGACCCATGTAGAGGTATTTCTGGATAGGGCAGAAGAAGACAAAGACACTAAGGAATGTTAGTTTTATTGTGGCACGTAGTCACCAAGTTGAGGCTCAAGTGGCTCTCAATTGGTGATGGCGATTCTTGAGGGCTAACTGACTGGTAGGGCAGAGATTGAACGTAGCCGTCGAGGGGGTGAAAGGCGAGGGCAGCCCAAGGTGTAGGCACTAGATACAGTCAGTTGAGGCCATGGAAATAAGCGTCGGTCAATCGACCGGGAAAAGAAGTGGTGAAACGGGGTGACATACCAATCCACTTGTGGTGTGGCTTGTGGATGTACTTGTAGACGGCGGGGTGGTGCTCGAGGCGGTGAATCCAGTAAATGGCAATATCATTCCAAACCATGAAAATGGTAGCAGAAATAGCCATCCACCAGAGACCATACTCCTCAACGTGGGTGTACAGCAGACTCTTTCCGCGAACCTCGGCGAGGAAAAACGGCAAAGTCAAGATGTTGATAACGGGGACGGCCTTCATGGAGGAGATCATCTCTTGGCGGATCTGGTTCTTGAGGAAGCGCGGGTGGTACTCGAGGCGGCGGTCAAAGATGAGGTAGTAAGACAGCGGACTGAAGATCCAGTAGAGGGCGCAGGCGCCTAGCTGGGTGATTGCGAGGATGGAGATGGTTTGACGCAGGATACTATCGCGGGGCCAGGCGGAGCCATACGAGTTCGAGAGGTCTAGTGGTGATGATGAGGCAAAGGCGTCGCCGGTCGCGTTGTATGCGCCGGTGCTGGCAGTGGTGGGCGCAGGGACGAAGTAGGCGTAGGCCTTGTCCAGGACCAATGGGTCGAGGAGCTCCAGCGCGACGTCCATGTTGGGCCGGCTTTGTATGTGGCGTGGGTGTTCGTTATTTGTTGTCTCTGTTCGGCAACGGGTTGCGCAGGAGATTTAGAGAGACGGAGAGACGCAGGTGGTGGGATGCGAGGTTGATGGGATGGCAGCTATCGGTGCGAGAGGTGAGGGAGGGAGAGAAGTGAATGTGAGAGGAGGCGAGATGTAGATGAGAAGGAAAGGAATGACAAAAGAGTCACGTCGCCGATAAAGGTGTTCCGATGAAGTTGCGCTCGCTCGCAGCTCGGTCGATCGGTCTGGCGGTCCCTCTATTACTGTTGCTGGCAGCGCTGTTGTTGCTTCGGCGTCTGCTTTCTGCTCAGGGGCAAAGGAAATGGCAGAAACATTTTTGGGATCCGTTTATTTTCACCCACATTAGCACATTGGAGCAAATTAGTCAACCACCGCCCACCCCTCCCACCAAAGAGCTCCTTCCGTGGTGCGCGCTTGCGACCAGTAACATTGGGCGACAAGGGACGGGACGGGAAAGAGGGATGGCAAAAAAAGTGCGACCACCTCCTGCCTGCACTGCTGCAAAGGTACAAAATACAATAGAATCAGCACATCAGGCAAGAGGGAGGAAGGAAAAAAAAAAGAAGGGACCCGCCAGATGAAATGATGGCGCTAAGCTTCATCTGTTCATTTAAACGAGGTCGGGCTGATCATTTTGGCCACTCACAGCAGCGTCTGCCCTGCATCTTCCCCTCTGGCGGGGTCTTTTGAGAAGTACGTATAGTCTCGATTAGGTACGTACCCACTCCCGGCGCATTCTGGTGGTGGTGGTGTCACTTTGGCAATGGCTGCCGCACTGCACAGTGATGGACATTGGGTACACCCATCAAAGCAGCATGGCAGAATGCGCCAACGCCGTGCTTGTGCCATCTGATTTGCCAATCGCTTTCTCAAGTACACCGGACCTGATCCTTACCCTCCATTACCGCCTGTAAGCTCTCCTCAATTGAATGCGCTGATTTGGCGCATTCGAGCAGATTGTTGAGCTGCACACAACATCGAGCAACCGCAACACTTTGGGACTTTCGGGCTACTCGGTGTCCGTGCGGCGCCCCGAAGACGGAGTTACGAAGTATCATGGTGGGGATGGTCTCGCCGGATTCCCAATGGGATTTCAAGGAGAAATGGAAAGCGGGGCGGATCTCTCGGGAATTCGTGCTGCCAGTCGAACCATTCTGTCACCATTCTTCCATGGCCATTCTCCATCTTCGCCACGGGTGAGCACGGGAAGACATGTGGATGGCATATCCCAGCATTCGGGATGCGTTATCCTTTTCTGCCATCTGTATTTCCTACCATCACACTTTTGCCGTGTGGCATACATAATACTGATGAGTGATATATCTCTGGCGCTGTTGATCTTGAATCCCGAGCGTCTCTTTACCAGACTTTATGTCCGATGCCCGTGGTGTTGCTGGAACGCAGGAATGATAATGGCAATTGCTTTTCGGGCGACTCAGGCAAGGATCCAAAGCAAACGGCAGTTTCGATCATGCTACAATCTGCAACGACTCGCTGGTTTGAGAATGAAACGGACTCTGATCACAGCGGAAAAAAAACACCCGTTAGTAAGCTCTCAACAGCGACCCAATTGCTTACAGCTTCTTGATAGCTCGGTGATGATGGTTCTTAGCGCACTTTTCGTATTCGGATCGCCCAAGACTCGGGCGCTCCACACGATCGACATTTTAACTCTAGCGCCTCACAGAGTGTGGCAGCAGAACAGGCTGAACAGCTACCCAATCACGTTAGAGAATGGGACAAAGCTGTGGTAGAATATCTATCCCAAGCCTAGAACGTGGGATGGTAGTTTTCAGAGGCTCTGGCAGAAACTCTAATACCAACCTTCTATCAAAAGACCTGCCGGGGTTCAGGCCAACGGCAAGTTCATGTGGTAACCGGACTAATTGATGGTGCTATCATTGAGGTGCGGTATCATGGCGATAACGTAGCTTATGTAATAATCATCAACATGGGAGGAAGGAGCCGTCGCAGTACATACTTGCAACCCCCCGTCGCTGCTGCACTGTTGCCTAAGCCCTTATGGGAAGCTCATTCGAGATGAACAACTTCCCTTCTCCGCAAATCTCGTCCCAATTCACTTCTTCTCAGACCTCTCCCCCATCGACCTCCGTCTCCCTCTACCCGTCTCCAACGGCGGCGCGGAATCCGGCCTCGCAGCGCCAAGATCGGACGTGGAGACCGTCTTCGGACGCTCGTTCCCAAGCCAATTGCATAACACGACCCTCGTTACTCCCACTTGTTCCTTGCGTCGATAAGGGGATACCTAGACAAACGACGTCTCCCAGCAGAGCGGTTCGCCGCCGCCGCCCCCGGTTGGTTCGCACCCATCCATCCACGCATATCTAGTATCCGCAAGCCAGCCGAGCCACGCGATGCCAAATACAGGCAGGCCGAGTCCAAACTGCCACTTGTGCCGGAGCCGAAGGGTCAAGGTGAGAGAATGAGACAATCAGACACACAATTCCGTATGAGTACCTAAACGGGTCCCTCCCGCCCTCCCGCTCCCGCTCGCAAGTGCGTAGCGTCGTCGCGTGTTATACCTACTTTGTGCCTTTGGTTCACTGATGGATACATGTACCTACCTATCGTACCTACTTTGCCTTATACGTGTGAACAATCATCCCAAGTCTCCATCGCCATGCAGCTGACAACTGGGGGGTCCGGCCGTGCGCCGTGGCCGCGGCATGCAAAAAGTGCGATTTAGGCCGGCCTCAGTGTCAAAGATGCATCAAGTACGGGGTCCAGTGCCCCGGCTACCGCGACGATGACGGGATGCGCTTCCAGAATGCCGATCCCACCTCGTTCGAGCGACGGAAGAAGAAGAGGAACCACCAGCAGCACCCTCACCAGCACCAAGACCAGGACGATGAGGCGATGTCGACGACCAACTCAAGGACCGGGACCTTGCAGATCATAGAATTCACACCAGAATTATCGACAGCGGCATCGACCTCCACCTCGGCGTCCCCTACATCGAGCCGCCAGCCGAGCCGGCAGTCCACACCTGCCACGAGCATCACCACCGACACCACTACCTCGACGCAGCTCTCCGTAGCACTTCCCGTGCTCAAGACCCTCCGTCAACACTGGACCGCCGAGTCCATCCCGCTGGTTCTGGGATTCTACGAGAGCCTGGACTTTCTCCCAGGCTTGTTCCGGGGCGCCGGCCAAGACCACTGCCTCGTGCTTACCGGCCAGGTCTTTACCAGGGCCTACATGATTAACAAGTTCCGTCCCAGGGCCGACTACCGTGAGCTGTCCATCGTTCTCGGCCATGCCCTAGCCGCGGTACAGGAGGCTATCAGGAACCCGAAGACGTATACTTCTGATTCGACGATCGTTGCGGTTTGGTTGCTTGGGAATTATGAGGTAAGTGAAGAGGCTTGTAACATGCTATTCGCAAGACACCAAACCCGAACCTCGGCGTGCAGTGTGCTGGATTGTTGGCGTATTGCTTTTGGCGACCAGGGGACTAAATCGAAATTCTGACAGCTGATGATTGGCGGGTTGGAACGGAGATCATTCATTACCAACAAAGAAAGGGGTTCGTCGCCCGAAGTTCCCTGGCACATTCATGGCCAGGGCCTCCTCAGCCTCATGCGCGCAAGGGGGGACCGGCAGCTCTACACCCGGTCCGGCCGTCAAATTTTCTGGGTCATGCACAATATGATTGTAAGCAAGACACTCAAGACATGCTCGGTACTGGTTTACTAAACCCGTATGTTAGCAAGTCCAACTGACGATTGCAAACACACCCTGCCCCCCGGACTTTGAACGTTGGCTTGACATCATCGAAGCCACCCTCCAGCCTAGCGAAGGCCTCCTCCTTCACACCGCCCGCTACCTCTCCGCAGCATGCTCCCTTCTATCGAAACTGATTCCGTTAACACTTAGCGGCGATGCCTCCCGCGCCCGGGAAGCGTACCCGGCCCTCATTGCTGAGAGCGACCGGGCGGACCTCGCCATGGCGGAGTGGATGCACGCGGCGCCCGAGTTCCAGATCGAACCGGGGCCGATGTGGGGCTACTTCTGGAACTCGTGGCGGAGCGCAAGGATCAAGGTGCACCACATGATCATTCTTATTTCGAATCTCGTGGAGTATGGTGAGCCGACACTGGTCCCTGAAGATTACGATGCAGACTGTGGTGGGTGTCCGTTGTTGAACCCGGAAGTCCTTCACGCCCGGCGGGAATTCTGCATGGGCATCATCGCGACGGCCGGTCGGGACGTCGTGGAGGGGATACCGAGGTCTTTGGGCGGGAAAATGCCGGACCTAGACCCGGATCTGCCCTCGTCGTACTTCGATGGCGTGAGGTTGATCTGGCCGCTGAGCCACCTGTATATTCTGCCGACGGCGCCGCGGCACCTGCGAATCGTGGCAAGGGATGCGTTGTTGAGGATCGCCAAGGAGAAGGGGATCTTGACGGCGTTGAAGCCGAGGGCGGGCGGGATGCTGTTCCCGGAGGCGGCGTTGAGGGGGATCCCGGTGGATAATTTGGAGGATGTTATGGAGGGCGGCGGAAGAGTGCATCAGATTGCGACCAAAGCTGAGGCGCAGGACTGATGATATACTCTGGGAAGAGGGTCTCAGGAGAGTGAGCTCCTAGGCTTGGGGCGCGTATATTGACTTCTATGAGATGTCCGAACTGTAAAGTCGGGGTTTAGTAACTTCCGTCATCCGGGTACGGACCCGACATTTCGCTGTTTTGTCGTTGGGTTCTACGGACATGTCTATTTAGTTGCACCCGTCGTCGGCTTGTTCCCTCGGGGTATTCGCCCGTCGGTGCTAAACTCAATTCGCCGATGAACATGACATCAACACTTGAGTGCACAGCCTACCAGCCAAAGTGAAAAAGTGATGTTCGTGCGCCTAAGGTATTTCTTTCAGCTTCGCTCTGGGGGCTCTGGAGGCTGCCTACGCTCGCATAGCTTGCTGCTCCCCCTATGGTTGATCATTGACGATCGCACCTCTGCCTTTTACCCATTTTTCGCAGTCTGACTATCCGTAGGTAGCTACGAATTGTTTCCCATGGGCTATCGTGGGATCGCATGTAGAATTGACCGCCCTTCATGAGAACCGTCGCAGCGAAGGGAAGGTCTCCTCAGAAAAGACCATTGAAGATCGCGGGTCAAATTGAATCCGCTCAAAGGTACCAAGGACCCCTCACTATGTTCAAGGGATAGGACTGAGCACCAACGATGCTCAAACGCGCGCAGCCCACCGTGAATATGCATCATTGATCATGGATCCAACCTTTTACTACGACTCACTGGCTCAGGGAACGAGAAGCTTGTTTCGACGTGTTAGCGCCGAATTCGCGTTGCTGCGGCCTGCGCCGTTCACAGCGGGAGCTTGTCTACGGTGTAGAGTTACTGGTGTAAAAGTAAAGAGTTTTGATCAGTTGCGGTACTGCGTGCAGGGCCGTCAGCAGAGCGCGGCACTTCTGAGCCGAGTAAGCCTGCCCCATGCCGGAAGAGGAAAACCATTCGACCCCGTTTTTGTTGCTTTCTCTGGGTCCTATGAGCGCCTTTGAACTTTGACGTATTTGTGTGGTGGGTGAGTAGTCGCTGGTGAGATGCGGTGGTAGGATTCTGGCCGTGTGCCGATTATCCGAGTCGCGAGATAGGGCGCGCGACCTGGGAGTAAGGTATCCTGAGCCTATTCCCGAATAGTAGCGTTTCTCGAGGTTCTTGGGGGAAAGACTCGAGGCTTTGGTGGCTCAGCCACTGGACTGACACGCCCTGTGGATGTACATCAATCTCAATTACATGCTTAGGTACTACGAACCGAAAGGGCGAATACTAACAATAAGCCTCGATTCACAAAGGGAAAAGATCTCTCCCGTAGAGAGTAACCAGTGAGATGCGTCGTTAATCGATAAGAGGCCTACCCGCTCCCGCGGGCTTAGATTGCGTCTAGATAAGGTACGGCGCTACAACTCCCTTGTGCCCCTCACCAACCCCAACAAGCCCTGCCGTCCTACACGTCAACCACCCCGGGGCGCCGCTGATGCGCTTCGACAGCTTATTGGATACCGCAGCGACCGTTGGCTTTGGAGGATGGCGGAGTTTTGGTTAGCGGAGGATTTTCCAGCGAATGTAAGTAAGCGAATGCGATGGATGGGGACGCCGATGCAACGGACGCGCAGGCTGGCAGATGGGGCCCCAAAGGCTTGTTTCTGACTTACAGCTAGCTGCCTATTGAATATGGGGCCGAGGG
Source organism: Colletotrichum acutatum (assembly GCF_030867785.1). Classification (NCBI taxonomy): domain Eukaryota; kingdom Fungi; phylum Ascomycota; class Sordariomycetes; order Glomerellales; family Glomerellaceae; genus Colletotrichum; species Colletotrichum acutatum. Next base: position 108,439 of record NW_026849081.1, read on the forward strand.
GGATGTATGGGAGGACTCCCTCGCGTGTAAGGTGGTTTTGGAAATGATATAATTACCTGGCTTGGGAGCTCTAGACATCTGGAGTATTCGAACCATCATCAATCTACTTCACTCTAGAATACGACTAGCACAACATACCTAGTACTTTTGTCTTATTATGCTTGTGTGCGAAGCTCTCATCCAGGCCCGCGGCCTTCTTCGCGACAATGACAGCAGCGCGAATAGCACCAAGGATACCTGCCCACACATCTCCCTCGCCGAAGGTCAGCCTCTTCACTCTCACCTAGTCTGTCAATACCATGGCTTTTGTTGCTAACACCGGCTCAAGATGCATCTCAACCCCTCTTCGGCACCATGTCCTTTTACACATTCAACATGATCCTCTCCGGTAGCTTCGCCGCCGCATCGTGCCTCATCATCTTCACCCTCATGATCCTCCACGCGACGCATCTCAGCAAGAGCAACGAGCAAATCAAGTGGGTCAACCTCCTCGTGGTCATCCACAACCTCGCAACATCAGGCACAGTAGAGCTAATCCTTCGGCACAGAATCCTTAGAATCTCCCTCATCATCCCCTTCTGGTCCATCATCTCATTTCTATCAATCTGCTTCCCCACGGCAGAGGTCTACCTCCACCCCTGGCTCGAGTTCGTCCAGTCCATCTGCCTGGCCACCTTCTTCCTCCTCCTGTGCGAGTTCGTCTCCCCTAGCGAGCAGCACAGGGATGTCTTCTTCGCCGGCATGACTGTGAAGAATAAGAAGGCTGCCAATGGGGAGGAGAATGGTCTCCAGTGGTACAGGGTGAGTTGAACTACATCCCGTCAAGCATCGTAGGGGTACACATCTAACATGCCATCGCAGAAAATGTGGTTCGCCGTCTTCCAGTACCCGGTTGTCGCTCTCCTCGTCGCCATCTTGACTGCCATCACCCAAGCTGCTGGAGTCTACTGTGAATTCGAGAGCAAGGTGCATTTCGCCAGATTATGGGTAAGTCAAACCTAAAGTCCCTCCCACCAGATCATCGTCCCGAAAACCCCATCTAACAATTTCCCCAAAGCTGCAAATCATCGGCACCGCCTCCCTCACAATCGCCCTCATGACAGTCATCCGCTTCTTCATGCAACTCCGAACAAAGCTCTCCCACCACCAACCCCTCGCCAAATTCTTCGCCTTCAAGCTCGTCGTCACCCTCACTTTTCTCGAAAACATCATCTTCTGGATCCTAAAAGACACGGGCGTCCTCAACCCGACAGCAACGCTCACCGACGCTGACCTGCGCATCGGGATCCCTTCCATGCTCATCTGCATCGAGATGCTGCCGCTCGCTGCGTTCTTCCACTACGCATACTCGCACCGGCCGTACGTTATTGGTAGCGGGAACACGCGCCGGCCATTGGCGGGCGATTTGGAGGCGTATGAGCCGCAGACGTATTCTGGTGGGCCCGGGGGTGTGTGGGCGCTGGTGGAGATGTGGAATCCGATGGAGATTGTGGAGGCGATTGTGTTTGGGTTGAAGATGAAGACGGAAGAGAGGAAGCAGTCTAGGGCCAAGGGTCGTGGGTGGCAGTCGACTAAGTATCAGTCGGTTGAGGAGCCGTATGAGATGGGCAGGAGATGAGGGGGGTCATGGAGCGAGTTTGATCGGCGTTGATTTCAAGCATAGATTGATTATTTTGTAAAACATAGACTTTTCCTAGCCGCTGTACATACCATTTCTAGAAGCTTACTCACTTATTCTTTACTCATCCACAGTAATAAATGTCATGTGAACGTGTCGGTAAGTACAGTCTGCAACCGTATCATGGTCCAAACTGTCTGACTGAGAGAAAATGGCGTGGGTCGAGAACACCAGAAACCTTCACGTCAAAGTCGATCGATGTTTTGGAATGAACGGCTAACACTATTCATTGATGTACAGTAGCTCAATTACTATGTAGGCAAGTATATATACTTTGAAAACTACGTCTAAAGCGCGTTGACCTTGGCAGCATGCTCATAGACAAGCGGCTGAGCCTCGGCATCATCCAAGTAGATAGTGAACCCATCGTTATGGTTCCGGCCGTACGAGTAGTTGGAGAAGCCGTACTGCCAGTACATATCCGGCATCTCCTCCTCCAGCGAAATCGCCTGCCACTTGCCCAACACCTCCGTCCTCGGCGTATCATCCACCTTACCAAGGTACTCGAGTCTCTTATCGGCGGTCAACCACCCATACTCCTCATGCACAACCGGCTTCCCGACCTTCTTCCCAGACGCCGCATGATCCCGGATCCACTGCTCCGTCCACTCGACCGTCTTGCTCCACCAGTCAGGGTACGAGTGGAACGTGCCAAAGTCGATGTTCGGCAGCGCGAGCTCGTGGTCGAAATCGCTTCCGTCGGCGCCGTTGTACGCCCAGTCGTCGGATTCGATGTTGAAGCCGCCCTCGCCGCCCCAGGTTACGAGGTGCTTGTTGTCGAGGGACTTGACGTAGGCGCTCATCTCGGTGATCCAGGCGCCGAGGCGCTCGGGCGTGCAGTCGTCGCTCCGGGGCAGGTTGCGGGTGCCGTCTGCGCCGCAGCGGGGTTCGTTGGCGAGTTCCCAGGCCATGATGGCTGGTGAGTCCTTGTAGCGGGTGACCATTTCTTTGACATAGCGCTTGAAGGCGTCTTTGATCGCGGGGACGTGGTAGAACTGGGTTCATATTCTGATTAGCATAAAGTATGGGTGAAATTTGTTTGTGGACGAAATCCGAGGGTCACTCACGTCGTCGTGGTACTTTCCGCCCAAGTTGACCGTGTAGACGTCCATGCCGCCGTAGTCGGCCCAGTTGTTGGTGAGCGCGACAATCAGCTTGATGCCGACCTTATCCGCGGCGTTGACGACCTTGTCAAAGGCCTCGATGTTGATGACGGAAGTGCCATTCTCCCATCTCTGGAAGACGATATCCGTGTCACCGGCGCCCTCGCCGCCGTACTGGGGCAGACCACCGGCATTGTACGTGACGTTCTTGTCGTTGAAGCCCCAGGTGCGGAAGACCTTCAGCCCGGCGTCCTTGGCTGCTGTCAAGCCGGCCTCGACATCGGCTTGGTTCTAGAAACAACAGTCAGTCTCGATCACATCTAACCAAAACCAGTCAATTGCCATGGACTTTCGACGCATCACGTACGTTGTCAAAGGGGAAGTAGTAGGCATTGCTGCCCGCAAAGTTGAAGTCCTCGCCATCAAGCTGGAACTTTGTGCCCTTGACCGTGACGAAGCCCTTCCTGATGCAAGCCGCGGACGCGGCTCCGCTGGCCAGGAGGCCAATTGAGAGCAGACCGGAAAGTTGAGGTAGCATTGTTGGATCAATTGACGGGAATGCCTGCAACCAATTCCAGGAGACTCTTCCTCTCGCGGAGACGTACGTTGCGGCTGCGTGCCATATATATTGACCCTCACCCTCGGAAAAGTTTACATCATTGCAGGAAACGCGATCCGAACCATACCATCTGATCCGGGGCGTTTCCCGATTCGAACGACGGAGGCCGTTGGGCCGCGTGCCACGGGTGCGTCGACCGGGGCTCGCGGGGGGAAAGTTGGAGATGCCAAGGTGAGGGACGGGGACGCTATGCTGCTTTAAACGCGGAGGATGTTTGTCCGAAAGTTGGGGTCGGGGCAAATCGTTAAATAAGACCAGGTACAGGTGGTGATAGATCGAGGAGGGAATTGGCAAACCATACTTCGTAGACCGCTGGGATGCGATCGTCCCTGGTTGAAATTCCAACTTGAGATGTCAAAGTGGGTTGCGTCCATGGTGTCATTCCCGCGACTGTTCACTGACTCTGAGACTCTCGGGTCATGGTGAGTCGCGGATAGGCCTTGACTTATCTATCCGTAGACATATTCATCCCTTGGAAAGCGTCGCAAAGGTCAACAAAAACTCTCGAGTGAACACCTCAGAGTTTGACAGCCCTTCGAGCCAACGGTCAAGTGCAGCAATCTTTCAACTGCATGTTCATGCCCATGCCAAGAGCGACCTAGCGTCAGGGCCATCTATCCGACGGGATGAACGTGTTGCTCGTCCGAACAATTGACATGGGGAATTGGCAAAGCCGATCTCAGTTGCACCTCCCCAACCCACAATCATGCTATGTCCCCGCGGCGGCTATCCGGCTAGTCTTCCTGAGCAATTCCAGCTAGATTCGAGAACCACTCAGACGGGACTACTCCTGATTGCTGCGCCGCCTGCATCTCTTTACATCTTCTTGCCTACACCAACATGAGGTAAGTAAGGTAAGCGCTTCTTTCAACACTCTCGCTGGGGCGAGAGAAAGAAGATGGATGTGCCTTGGCCGTCAAAATACGTTGGGCCACACTTCATCTCATGCTGGTGCAGCTTCCGCTTCCAAAAAAGTGCGGGGTTATTTACTTTCGATGCGGGGTAGCTCTGAGTTTGGTCGTGGTCTTTGACATTGTTGACAACTTTCGCGATGAAGGAAGAATTGGCAACTATGCGAACAATATAGAACAAATCACTACTGTGAAGCCTTGGAAGTTCCCATTGGCAAAACAAAACTACAATCACGAGCAAATGATGGGCTGGAAGTTCACGGTAGACACAGTACGCACAGGACGCCTGTGCAGCGTCCGTCAGATTGTTCGCTATCAATGGCAAAAGTCAAAAATGAATGTCGCAACAAGGGCTGCAAATTGCCTCGTGGCGGAATCGAACCGCCGATCTTCTCATATCACTATTACTAGTGAGACGCTATACCACTTAGCCAACAAGGCTTGCCTCTACCCGACCGGAATGCAAAATATGTTGGGCGACGATGAGTGGGACGATAGGTGGAAGTCGAGTGGGTTTAGAGAACTGGGGCCTGACAACTTGGCCCGGGATAACCCAATATGGATGGACACGCAGGCCGTGCGCAGAAGCGCTTGAACTGCAGGGTGGGCCGAGACTCTCTAGTAGCTTGATCGGTTCATCGCTAGCACTGGTCGATATCAGCAAGACGCGTGATTCTGAGAACGTTGATCTTTTCATATACTCAAATCCAAAATTCGAGTCTAACTTACCTCGCAGGTTAAAGAGAACCTTCCTCTCAACTTCACCAAGCACATCGTGTTCTAGACTGGGTATGATCGGAACAGCATGACTTTCCTGATCGGATCAGGAATGACTGACGTTTATGTCTAACTCAAGTGGCTGAGCCGGAGGAACTATGGGCTGTTGTGAGACGGAGGCTTTGAGACTATGCGAATTACTGTTGAAACCCGTCAGTCCGAGATTGTAAGCAGGGAGTTCAGAGCTGGAACAAAAGCATGAATGTTGTGAGCTTTTCATTGACTGGATCTTTGACTTCTCTCAGACTAAGAGCAAGGGGAGTACTGTTGAAAATACCGCAAGGGCAACTAGGAATGAGCCGGAGAAGTTAGTGACTGTTGTGTGTCTTCACACAGCCTTACCACTGATCCTGAAAGCTAGTCTAGACACCTGATGCTCTGCTCTACTGGCATCGCTTTATTTCGACAATTCAAGGCAACGGTCATCAGATAGCCCCGTCAAAGTCAGCCGTGGTGTGATGGATCAGGGACAAGGTATGAGGCCTGGGTATGCTGTTGACGTATGCGTAGCTCATGCGCTGCATCATGGCCACCGCTTAGACTGCCACCTGTCACTTTGTTGGGCTTCTCCTATCATGTTGACCAAGTTTGCTCTTAGCATCTGTTCTGTCGAGTTGCCAATCTTAAGCAGGGATTACAAACAGTGGTTGTTTGCGTTACCCAGCAGCCAAAGGTTGCACAAACTCGAATCTGACGGAATTTTTGTCACTCGCAAAATTATGACCATCACAACTTGAGACTTGAGCTTTCCTTAGACGTATCGAGATGGATGCTTTGACCTTGGAATCCAGCCTATTTAAACAAAACGGAACCAAAGCCACAATTCCCGCATTTGGCGTGCCAACGACGGGGCTCGTCCTCCGTGATCCATCCCACTGCCGAAATCCACCAATTACCGAGACTAGTAGACTGCCGCTGACAGCCTTTCTATCAAAATCTGGGGAAGCCTGGAGTATGGCACGTAGCATGCGTCAAGGATCGGTTGATTGCGGTGTGTCTTCCACGTCCACGGGGTCCTACCTTCATTTACAACACGCTCGCTCACTCGTCAAGTCGCCCCGTCAAGGGTAGTGAGGGATCCTAGCCAAGAGTCACAGCCATGAAATTCCTACGTTGAATCAGACGATTCATTTACTTTCATTACAAATGACCGGGAAAAAAGTCGGTTGAGATGTCGAGTATATAGTAGCGAACCCAGGTTGAGCATGTTGGAACTCTTTCCTGCGCACACCATCCTCCTTGACATCAATCAACTCTTCCTGTGTACCAAGCTTTGATCGTCATGAAGTCCGCTATTCTATCCTTGTTGGCGATCGCGGCCAACCAGGTCTCAGCACACGCAACCTTTCAGGCTCTGTGGGTTGATGGAGTTGACGTAGGCCCAAGCCTTTGACATGAGAAATCGCAGGCTTGCGCTGACTGATGGTAGTTTGGGGGACAATGTGCTCGACTCCCGCTTTCCAACTCACCCGTTCAAGACGTCACTTCCAACGATGTTCGATGCAATGCCAACGGCGGTCCCGTTGCTCGCAAGTGTGTGGTCAAAGCCGGATCCTCAGTTGTGGTCGAGATGCACCAGGTACGTCAAACCATACTGTGTATTCACTGTTCCATGTCAGATCTAACTTCCTCGTCTACAGCAACCAAACGACCGAACATGCACCCAAGAAGCCATCGGAGGCGCACACTACGGGCCCGTACTCGCCTACATGACCAAGGTCTCCGACGCTACGACTGCCGACGGCTCGACCGGCTGGTTCAAGATCTACCAAGACGGATGGTCCGCCGCAGCCGGCAGTGCAAACGGCGATGGCGACAACTGGGGCTCCAAGGACATGAACACCTGCTGTGGTAAAGTTCAGGTCAAGATTCCGTCAGACATCCCCGCCGGAGACTACCTCCTTCGCGCCGAGTCCATCGCTCTGCACGCGGCCGGCTCGAGCGGTGGCGCCCAGCTGTACATGACTTGCTTCCAACTTACCGTAACGGGCGGCGGAAGCGCTTCTCCCGGCACCGTCTCGTTCCCCGGCGCCTACAAGGCTTCAGATGCTGGAATACTTGTCGATATCCACAGGGCCCTGACCACCTATGTCGTGCCGGGCCTGACTGTGTACGCCGGAGGCTCGACTAAGAGTGCCGGTGCCGCTTGCGTGGGCTGTGAGTCGACGTGCACCGCTGGCTCTGGGCCTACTGGAACCGCATCGAGCGTGCCACTTCCGACGGCCTCTGGTGGGCTGCCTGGCTGTACTGTTGCCAAGTATGCTCAATGTGGCGGCGAAGGGTACACCGGCTGCACCACTTGCGTTGTAAGTTGACATTTGTCTCAGATTGAAGGACACTACTTGATGCTAACGATGTGTAAAGTCGGGCTCGACATGCCAAGCTGTTTCGGCTCCCTACTACTATCAATGTGGTTAACTCTGTAAAAGCTCAAGCTTATGTCAAGGTGCGGACCATATCTGCGAACATCGAGTAACATGTCCTGAGCACGAATTCATGAAGTCCGAGAGACCTTACTATTCTTCAGGCTGGTGAGTTATTCGATAGGTGGTTGCTTTGTTCTATGTCACATGTAAGGTTTACAGAGGCTGGTCTACCACCCAAAGTCTAGCATCACACCATCACTACTTCTCGTGCAGTGCTCCTATCAAGGATTCATACACTAAGCCTGTTACCTTTGGTCTTAGATAGCTTTATATTGGTGATGTATCGTTTCTTCGACCGGAAGCATGTGATAGTGTCTTGAAGTACGGCCTCCACCGTGTGTCTCCATGAAGACCTTTGCGACCTATTGAAAAACGACAATCGCATTCAACATTGACGTAGTAATGTTCTAAAATCACAAAAAGTACATACTTGACAGTCTAGACAGGGTACGAGGCTGGTGTGCAAGAAAAATTGAACAGTAAGATCAGGTTTGCTCAATAACAACTTGATGTAATCAAAACCACAGTCTTCCTTACTTCTCATTTTATTCAGGCATAAGGTACCGCATCAGGGTTTATATTTCTTCTCCATGTACTTTCTCGTGATGTATGGGACAACAAAGGCTTTCTCTCAACATTTTGCAGTTATGATAATCGTAATTCAATTTAGATCGGCAAATCACCTCCAACACTATTAAAATGACGAAATCATGCTACATTATGGGTATAGTACAGACAGAAAGATACGCTTTTACATCCCGTATTAAGGTACTTCCTGGTAATAGTTTTAAAATATCACCCCCCCCCCCCCCTTTTAAAGAAAGCAATTACAGCCCTCCCCTTCTTAGAAGTGGCCAACCTCTGGCGCTGTTGGCGGTGGCTCCCTTACTTCGATTGTGAAGTTCGGATGCCCAGGCGCCACAGTCCTGTATGTTCTCGTTCGTCTTTGGCGGTGCTCTGGCACCTCGATATCATCTTCTGACCAGTCGACTACTTCTTCACTTCGAACGTCCTCACGTCTGGGTCGGGATACTCCGTCACTATCTCGAAATGAAACCTTTCGTGCCCTTAATTGACCGTGTGGTCTTTCCGATCTCAGCGGTTCCGGTGAAGCATAGCCGCTGTCACCGGGAGACAGGCTACCATGAAGTGGCACATTCGTATCCCCTTGAAGTTGCTGCCCGGAGTGGTTTTCACTCCTCGTTCGAGATTTCCTTACTCTTCCGGTCCAATAGGCTTCGGATCGCTGGGCTTGTCTTTGTTGCGGATCGAGTCCCTGGTAAGGAGCTTGACCATAGTTCGTTTGGTTTGGCATGAAGGGATTGGTAGTAGCGGCAGTATCCCTGTCTCTTGGTGGTGGTGGATAACCGCCGCCCGAGTAAGGAACTTCCGACGCAGCTCGTCGATGAGATGGTCTACGAGGAGCTTGAAAGCCTCCAAGATCTGACCGCGACTGTCCATTTACCGCCCTCAAGGTTTCCATGACAGTAGCTTGTATAATGGAGCCAGTCTCGTGGTCATCGTAGACTGATGGAACAGGCGTGGAAAACCCCCTAGAGCCAATATCGGAGCGGAGCATTCGCCTGCTGGACTCTGAGCGCATGTCAATGTCTCTCAGCTGAGCATTGGCACCGTTCTGGAACTCTTTTCGTACAGTCTTTGTCACCTCTTTGACCAAAGAGGCTTTCAAAGCTGCTTCTGATGCTTTTTTCCTTTCGCGTCTTTCTCGAGCTTTCAAACCATCATGCACTTGCTGTTGCCTGAATGCCAGATCTTCCATTCCCCTCTTCATCTCTTCTATCTCATCATCTCTGATCGTTCGTTTGGGTGGTTTCTCCTGCCTTAGCTTAGGCTGCTTCTTCGGTTTGGGCGCGCTTGCTTCTGCGTAATATTCCTCAACTGGCTCTGGCGGTGCGGGGTACTGGGGGTAATGATCCTTGCGTTGACGGGGAAAAGTAGTCTGAGGGCGAGGACCAGTATAATTAGCATGACTGCGAGGTGTAGCAGCGTACGGATGGAGAGGGGCTGGTCCTTGATATGGTGCATAGTAAGGACCATAAGGCTCGATCGGTTGAGGATATGTAGATGGCGGTGGCCCCATAGGACGAGGCCCGCCCATCGAATTTCTCCAACCAGTAGTACGAGGTGCTGGAGTATAGTGCGGCATTGGAGGCGCATGCATTGGATATACTCCAGGATGAGGAGGTGGTGGTGGAGGAGGAACTCCGTGGTAGTTCATTCCTGGGACCTGAGGCTGTTGACCGAACCCTTGAGGGTCGTTGAGACCGGGAGGCGGGGGATTCCGATTCGGGGGACTTCTGTGCCGTGAAGGATCTGCGAAACCCTCCAGGTGACCGCGCCGATACGGGACTGTCTGGCCGGTAGCAAATCTTGCTTCGTGATGAGTGCTCAAGCTATCTGGATCGGCATATGTTCCGTCCCATGCAAATTGTGAGGCAAGATCTTCGAAGTTGTCGGCTGGGTTTGTGTGACGCTGATGATGTCTGAAGGATCTTCGTGTTACGTCGGGTTCCGATTCGCTCCAGTCCGTGTCTTCTGGAATACCTTCCTGTTGGGTCGGATCGCTTTGTGAAGAATAGGGGAGCGCTGAGACCATGATATCAAATGAAAAGCAAAGGGCTGGTTGATGGGAGGAAGAATTGTTGAGATTCAGAGCATTACGATATTTTCAGCTCCCAGAAGTGGATAATGCGGCACAATCCCAATTTGCTGGAATGGTCGTCCGTGGTGTGACTGCTGCTTTATTATATTCGTCATCGCATTCCGGTTCATGCCGCTCCGAATGAGAACGCGTGGAATAGGTCCGGCTCTTCTCGAAACATTTTCTTGCCGGTCGGCTTCTGAAGACCGCCTTCGAGCGTTCGTGTCATTGGTTGTGATGTGGTTGTTGGTTCGTGTTGGCAGTCATGTGTCGTGCGGCGATGAGAGGGAGACCACCCGTTCGCCGTTTATCCAGCTGCTCCGATTAGACAAGTCGCCGTTCCGGCCGTCACTTACCCCGTTTCATCCTTGGACACAGGGACCAGGCATAAATTTCAAGCAGGCTATGCTAGAGATGCAGCTGCCTCATGGACGCCTTGAATTCTGCCTTGAAGTCAACCGGCTTGTCGCAGCTAACATATGCGGCCAATGGCGCTAGAAAGGCGCTAATGTACTGCGAAGTGTAGAAAACCACGTCAAGAGGCAAAGTACTTGCTTATAGTTGAACGGAGACACTGGATCTCTAACATCAACTTACGGAGAGGTGCAAACGAGGCTCTGCTAAACGCTGAAATTCAGAGCCTAGCGTCGCAGTGAAACCGAAGCTAGGAAATGATCTTGTGTTACTATCATCAAACTCAAAAGCAGGACCCTGAATTGAGGCCGCACCTCTTCTAGGAGCGTTTGCAACAACTCATTCAGACCAACAGAGCGAAACGCTTGCAGAACGTTACACACTAACGAACACTTCAAGCAGGCTGGCATGCAATATGTATGCATGTGGTAAGACTTTGCAGCCGGCCCCTCGATAATGGTGGCAGTGTTGACGTGTTCTGGGATAAGCGAAGTGGGAATTTTGAGCCAGTAGGATAGCCCAATGCCACCAAGATTATGGTGTGAAGCTCAGCCCCCGTGACATGCTTCTGTTATTCGGGTCCCCTGCAAGTCGGATTGGCGCAATGAAGTGGGCGCGAAATGTTCTCTGTGATTCGTTGGCTCTTCGGCCGAGAGCATGGTCCAAATGCTTAAACACAGAGAGGCTGCTGAATCCGAAACTGTTCTCTGTCCATGAGTTGTTTCGTTGGAGCATATCTCGAAGTCTGCAACTTCGCCGTCTTGGTCAATCGCGGCTATTCCTTGATGTTGGTTACAGCACAGTGCTTGAGCCTGCGCATCTATTTCCAGAAACTCTCCAACGGCGGCTATTTCGGATACCTACCTTGGATGCACAGCTTTCCGACATGGATCCTCTGAGCATCACAGCAAGCACTCTTACTGTCATCCAGTCGTTGCTGGCTACGTTCGATGCCATCAAACATATCAAGGGTTTACCCGCAGCCTTTAAGGAGGTGGGGAAAAGCCTCCCACTCGTCGAGAACACACTGCAACTCGCCCATGAAGCCCTGAAAGCCGAGAAGCCAGACGCAGCGGCTGAGAAGGAACTTATACCCGCTTTGGGTGATTGCCAAAAGCGGGCTTCTACTTTACGCGACATCTTCAAAGACATTGAGGGCGGCAAGAACCAGGAAAAGGAGGCTAAAGAGTGGTCCGCTCTTGTGAAGTTCTATCACAACAAAGTTGTACCTTTGGGCAAGGCTCACAAAGTCGAAAGCCTGATGCAAGACATACTCAAAAAGCTCAAGGTGCTTGCTATCCGTCAGATATTCAAGGCAAGTGCGGAGCTGCAAAAGCAAGTTGGCGGCCTAGAGGACGCAATTCGGTCTTTGTCAGAAGTGGACCCGTCCCTCCCAGACTCGGACTTTGATGCCGCCTCTAGCAATATCTCAATGAACAATTATGGCAAAGCGAAAGGGTTCGTTTCTACAGGCAGCAATGCGGACATTGCGATGGGAGATAAATACCAATCAGGCCACAACATGTATTTTGGTAGGAGATCAAGAGACAGCGATTCTGACTGAAGGTCTTCAAGTTTAGAAAAGCTGACGACTAGGAAATTCTGTGTAGCAAATCATTACTATCAAAGCTCTGGCGCTACCGGTTCGTTTGCGTCTGACTGAAATAATTGTGTCTCCTGTTCTGACCAAAGGAAGTGGATCGCCCAGAGCTACATATCGCGGACTGGCTGAAGCTTGTGTCACGGCCGCTGGATGTTGCAAAGATGCAAACCGAAACATTCCAAATCGCGTTGAAAACTCCCGGTGCAGGACACGCGATCATTCAACTTTCGGCATTTGAAAGATGGTGCGCTGGAGATTTTCGAAAGTTTTGGTGCTATGGAATCCGTAAGATGTCTTCTTCGCTGCAAATTGAGATCAAAGACCTAATGACAAGGTGCTTTTAGCTGGATCTGGGAAAACAGTCCTTGCGTAAGCATCAAGCTTTTGGTCTTGCTACAGTCTTTACTCGATCTCAAGAGCCTGGACTGATCAAGACTTTGCAGATCTATTATCATCGATCATATCTCCAATCGAGTGATAGGACATCGTAGCAAGGAAGTCTGTGTCTATTTTTACTTTGACTACACAAAGCACTCCGAACAGGGGATCAACGACATTCTATCCACAATACTGTCACAACTCTTACAGAATCAGGACGTTCTTTCTCCCGAAACTCAGCGCGTCGTCAATACCTGGAAAAGGACTCGACAAGTCCCAACTGAAGAAGACTACTTCAAAATGGTTGCATCGCAAGCAGAATTATATTCCACTGTTTATCTCGTGGTAGACGCTCTTGACGAATGTCTCGACAGCCCGGTTGAAAACACTCTTGCAACCTTCCTGAGGAGATGCCAGGACTTGCCGAAGAACTTTAGAATGATCTTCACGTCGAGGCCGGGATCCCATTTCTATCGAATGATAAGCCCAGAACATAAATGTGAAGTCAAGGCAGATGAAGCTGATGTCAAAGCTTACTTCGATAAGTTCATCGAGAACCATTACGATTTTCAAAAGGTCGTAGAGAACGGCTGCATAGCGGATCCGTCCTTCAGAGACAGGATCCTTGCAGCAATTATGAAAAAGTCTCAAGGAATGTAAGACAATGGAATCATTTAAGGATCGAATTCTCTGAATCTTACTCAAATTTGACATAGGTTCCTTCTTGCACATCTTCATATCGAATCCTTGGCTTCGACTCTGAGTCTCGTAGAACTCATCAACAAACTGTCACACCTCTCAGCGAGCCCGCAGGAAGTCTATTATCAGGCAATGGAACGCATCAAGACGAACTCTGTTTCGAGGAGGATTTTGGCTATTCATGCCTTGTCCTGGGTTGTTTGTGCTAAGAGAGTTCTCACTGTCGATGAGCTTCTGCACGCTGTCGCAATTCGCAGTGCCCCGCCATCCTCATTCACGGACAATGAGCCGGGCAAGTATCTTCTGCCTACATCATCCAACATGTGTACGGAAGAAGTTCTTCTGTCAGCCTGCATCGGTCTCATCGTCGTTGTCCCCGGTGGTCCTTCATCGGAAAGGACCGTTAGACTGGCTCATGCCACTGCAGCGGAATTCCTCTTAGCTCAAGAGATAATCAGAGATGAGCAAGCTACCTTTCTAGAAACCAGTTTAAACTGTCTTTACTACGCCTCAAGCCGGAGATCTTGTTACTCTGAGGAAGAGCTCAATAAGCACTGCAAGATGTATCCTCTCTTCCGCTACGCAGCGGCGCACTGGGGACTCCACTTCTCCGAGTTGCCAAAAGTAAAGGGGAGTAGTTACAAGTTGGCCTGGGACTTTGCATCAGACCAAGTCAAGCTGGGAAATGCATTGAGAACGATGACTGACCCAAGCATTTCGCACCAGACAAACGTCTCTGGTGGACATGTCTCTGCATACTTCGGCCTCGAAAATCTGGTCAGAAGAGCGATGTCTAAGGCCAACAATGTTGACTTCAATGCCAGAACAAAGAGCGGAGATACCCCATTACACTGGGCAGTAGCCCATGACCAACAAGGCTTCGCATCATTTCTGATCAATGCAGGGGCGGATCTCAACATCCAAAACACAAATGGCAAAACGGTTCTACACATGGCGACGGCAATGGACCACAGGCACTTTATCAAGATCCTCATAGAGGAAAGGGCTGACCTTGAGCTCGAAGACTCCGAGGGATACACTTGTTTGCGATGGGCTGCCCGTTATGGATACCAGAGAACTGTTAATACGCTGCTGGAGGCCGGAGCAAAGATCAGCGCGTCTGACAAGGATGGATACACAGCGTTACGCTGGGCAGCACGAGAAGGGTATAAGTCGATCGTTAAGACTCTTATTGACAGAGGCTCATCGATCGAGTCGCCAGGCTCAGAGGAGTGGACGCTGATGAGGTGGGCAGCACAAGAGGGCCAAGACTACATCATCAGCCGCTTAGCTAAAAGAGCTGTCAGCTTGGATGATTCGGATTCCGAGGGACTGACTGCTTTGAGCTGGGCCGTGAAGTACAAGCGAGAGATGACCGTATGGCAGCTAATTAAGGATGGTGCAGATGTCAACAAGCCGGACAAGAAGGGAAATCGACCTCTTCATCTGGCAGTACACAATACTAGCGGCAATCAAGACAGGAGCTCTCTGAATATCGTCTGGATACTCTTACAGAATAAGGCCGAAATCGACGCTAGGAACAAACACGGAGTGACACCTCTGCATCTAGCAGCGGACAGAGGAACCGCATCAACCGTCTGGCTGCTACTCGAAAACGGAGCGAGCCCCACTCAAGTTGACACAAATGATCACAACGCATTATACAAGGCCGTGATTGGGCTCCATCTTAGATGCTGTCAGATTCTGATTCAGAAAGCGGAGCATCTCGTCAACTCCAAAGACTTGTCATGGCGTACGCCATTGCATGACGCAGCCTCATGGGGGTCCCTCCCGATTGTCGAGATGCTCCTACGCCACGATGCGCATATAGATGCTCAGACTCGCAAGGGTCAGACACCACTTTATCTCTCAATCCTTCAAGGCCATTCTAGTGTTGCAGAGTTGCTAGTCAAGAAAGGTGCAAGCTTACAGATCATCAACACGAATAAGCGATGGACGGCTTTGCACCTTGCAGCCTGGACAGGAAGTCTTGTGATTCTAGAAATGCTCATCGAAAATGGGGCAGACGTTGACGCGCAGGATCGACAAGGGTATACTGCGCTGCATGTTGCGCTCCAGGAGGGACATGGCGGGATCGTGGACTACCTGAGGGCGAGGAGGGGAAATACAGAACACCTGGATTCAGAAGGGTTGAACTCAGAGAATTTGACTGCAGAGAGCGAAAGGAAGCCCTTCACGGCGACTAACGGGTCATCCTTTTTCGAGGAATCGAAAAGTGCTGAACCCACACGAACAGAAGATCGTCCTTGGTGGAAGGGAGACAAAAGGTTCGCGGCTACTGTGGAGGATGAGTGATCATTGGGCATCGTTGGACAGTGCATTGGGCTTTGGCTTTGGCTCCGAGACTCACACAGGGTAGCTTTGATGGAATCTTACGCTTCTTACGCATTCAATTGACATTGATGTTAAGACTGTGATCTTGAAGAAGCCACAAAACTAGTCCTTCTCATCAATCTTATCTAGCAGATCCAAAATCTCTCTTGCAGCCTTTTCTCGTCCAGCGCCCTCCGGATGCTGCTCGGCCAGTGCTCTAGCTTGTTCCTGCATTGCTTGCGCTTGGGGGCCAAGCACGACTTCAATCAGCTTCTCGGAAAGTTCTATCCTCTCCCAGTAAGGCTTGGCCTTCCTGTTGGCCCACTTCCCAATGCCCAAGATCTCTGAGCGGATAGCGAAGTCATAGCAGTCGCCCCAGCCTGGCAGAACGACTTGTGGTATGCCAGTACTAGATTGAAAGTTAGCGAGAGCTCTCAAGTTGAGTGACGAGGTGCTTACCACAAAGCCTCATGGAATGAGTTGGAGCCGCCATGGCTGACACAGCACACCAGATGGCCAGACTCTAGAATAGACTTTGGTTCAGCAGTAAACCAGTCCGTGATCTTCACTCTATCCTGTTCGATAAATGGACTCATGATTGCCATGACGTCGAGCCACGGCTCAGAGTATTCCGTCGCGTTCTCATTCTCGTTCAACTTGCGCGGCATCTTCCAAAGGACTTGGAGTCTAGCTTCATCTTCTGAATCAACTTTGTGCTCTTCTGCTCGATCAAGAAGATTTCGAATCGCATGTGCGAATTCAGTCGCCTTCGGAAGATCATAGAAGTGGTGCGTGCCGAGGCTGATGAAGACGGTCGGCCCTCGACTTAGCCATTCGGCGAGTTCAGGGTCTTCGACTTCAATCTTCGGGGCAGCCCGAGTGATAGGACCACATGGTGTGATGGACTCGGGGATAGTCTCAAAGGGGAAGTCAATGTCGGGGCTGTTGGCGACGAGGATGCGAAGGCCCTTGGGCGGTGCTTTCAGAAGGCCGAGCTCGTTCCAGGTGATGATCTCGACGCCGGGTCCAGCGTGTTTGGCGAGATATGCCGAGACATGCTTATATCTCGAGTCCGCGATGAGTCCGTATCCGGCGACAAGGTTGAAGAAAACGTTGAGAGGGACCAGATGGAGTGGGATCGGAAATGGCAGGCTAGACTGTATACTTGATTGATGTTAGCTCTTAGACACAGGCTTCGACATTGCTTTGTGTGTATTTACATGGGATACTTCCACAGCATGGCAAGCTTGGGTTG
The DNA here is from genome assembly GCF_030867785.1 of Colletotrichum acutatum. Lineage (NCBI taxonomy): Eukaryota > Fungi > Ascomycota > Sordariomycetes > Glomerellales > Glomerellaceae > Colletotrichum > Colletotrichum acutatum. The sequence goes on from NW_026849081.1 coordinate 125,298, forward strand.
CATTGGCAGCGCAAATTCTTTAATGGTGTTTGGGGCTAGGCAAATCCAGTTGATGTTCGCTTGGTTGGCAAAGGTTGTGGCCGGTGCGAAGAATGACTCCACTACAGTCACGTCCGGCTTTACCTCCTCGAAAACTTCCTCGATAGCTTTATAAGTCTCAAAAAATTCCTCTGGGCTCCATGGAAGTGCAAGGCCGGCAAGAGTCAGCATGTTGCGGGACGTGTTGACGAGCCCTGGCTTTGTAAGCCAAGTAGCCAGCGCCGGGTTATCAGGTCTATCCACGGCCTCAAAGTGGGAGAGACCGATGAGTGGATGTAGCTTGACAGCAGTCCCAGCCGGGGCTCCTTCTATCTTGCTGCATTGGTCGACGAAGCGGCGGAGCTGAGAATCGAAGCCTGCTTGTGAGCCAATGTGTACTTCGACGTCGGGGTTGATCTGTATCACTGCGTAGGTAGCTGAAAGAATGACATTGGCCTGGCCATAGTCTTTGTTACAGAGGAACAAGATCTTCTTCTTGGTTGGTGACATCTTGAAGTCTCGTTGCCGGCTGCTGAATGGACGCTGTAGTATGATGTTGCTTAATCAAGCCATAGAAGAAAAGGGCTGGAGCTACCTTCGACATAGCCTGAACTTTATACGAGGCAGTCTTCGGTGGTAAATGGGAAAACCTTCGACCTCTTCTGTTACTTTAGGTAACACACTTGCTTGCCTCCCTGGAAAAAGTCGGAAGCACGCCAACACATCGTGAATGGCACTGATTGTTGATGCATCACCTACGGAAATGGTCTGAGCATCGTTCTGATAATTCATTTCAACAAGATTGAAGATCACTGCGCTCTTCCCTGCTACATTGTGTTACACAGCCAAGCAATTCCACATAGCTGACGTGAGATGGACCGGCATCGTGCACTTCAACGTTGCAAGTTGAGCCAAAATGGCAGGGGGATGTGGACTGGAGTCAGCGATAGCTCCACTGCGGAAGGATTCCCGTTAGGTACCTTATCTCAATGTTTCATTCGATTTACGAGAGATGCGTGCGGTTAATGTCCCTTAGCGGGTTTGTGTGACATTAGTCTGAGTGATGTGGCGATCATCTGCCGCTCGAATGGGCGAACGAGACCGGTGGGAGACACCCGGGCCGAGTCATCACTGCTCCCAGGGCATGAACATACCATTTCTGATTAGATATGCTGGCTAGCGAAGACTGATTGGGCATTATTACCGAATGCTGCAGTCGGATAGTATCGTGAGCCTGTTTAATTGGATCACAACTGCATTGAAGGCAACATCAATGCTACGCCAATATCACTTGCGTTTTCTGACATTCAAATGCAGCGGATATTTGACAACTCGTGTTTATTAGAAGTGCGTGTCCTATTGCAGATCACGTCTGAATTTGGAGTGGTCTCCAACTCCGTGTCCCAACAAAGTGTTGTGGGAGTCGAGTTCAGTAACGGTGTAATGATGAACTCCAGAGGCACCCATCTCATGCTTTGGTACTTCTGCCCACATCTCATGCTGGGGTATTGATCCACCATATAATTCCGTTTGTGGTACATCCGAATGTAGCTCCCCTGGGGCCACAGGGTGGTAGTAAGACCGGTATGCCCCATCACCCTTTGCGTGATCAGGATATGGAGCAAGTGCAGTCACTGCTTCGGCTGCTTGCTTCTGCTTCCGACGTTTGACGAAGCAGAACAGAGCAAGCCCGACGATGGCACCGACGACGGCTCCAACCACAGCTCCGACAATGGCAGCTATTGGGGTAGATCCCTTGGCATCTCCATTCTCTGCTGGATCTTGATTGTTTTCTCCAGTCGTATTTGAGTTTGACTTCCTGAACAGTGCCTGAACTTCATTGGATGACCACTGTACTGCATTGGCACCACTAGATCGAGGTTAGCACCTTGGCTCATGCCGTCAGCTTTCAAATACTAGGCTAATTCCTCTTACGTTTGCTGATACCAGTCACTGACTGTCTTCGCGCTTTCGTAGTCTTTGGCGTCTGCGTCGTAGTCCATCTTCCACTTCCAGTCCGTCATGTCGAAGAGACCGAGACCTTGCGGCCAGGGGTCGGCACTTGTATATCCTGTCTTACCATCCGCTCCTCCAACTGACAGCATTTGACGGCGGCCGACTACTGCGCAGCAATGATTCCTCCTTGGACTTTTCGACTCGTAAGCGACTTGATTCCAGAAGAACCCCGGGAGGCTTAAAACGAAAACATCGTCATAAGTTGAGCCTGTCTCGCTGTTGGTGCCGCCGAACACAAAGCTAAAACTTTGTAAGTTACAACGAAAAGCGGTATGAGATCGCTGGGAATGCTCACATTTCATAGGTCCCGTTATTGCCTTCGACTCCGACGCTGCAAAAGTTGCTGCGGGGTGTGGGCGCGTTTCCGGTTGTCTTTTGCCAGTACCAATCTCTGGTTACTGGGTCCATGAAGGTCAAGTTGCTGAAATCCTGCCATCCAAGAGGCTTCGCCTGATCAGGTTCGAGACCCCAGGTTGCGCCGCCCATAATGGTGATGAGACCATTCGGACCGAAAGTCGGGATGTAGACGGCTGAGCCTCCCGTCAAAGTGCCATACTTGGAGAAGGCGTCATTCGTTTCGTTCGCCCACGACTTCGTTGTCATATTGTAGGACAGGATACCCGGGAGTGGCTGCGAGTAAGGGTTGGATGTGGTCCAGCCTGACGATTGTCCTCCAAACCAGAACCCGGCGTCAGGGGTACTAGCAAATGCGCCACCCTCATTTCGTCGCAATTCCTGGAAAAGTGTTGGGTTCGCTGGCGTCTCTTTTGACCATGTCCCGCCTCCTTTGCCATCTGCTTCAAACTTCCAGGACGTGGGCTCGTCTAACGGAGCTCCGAATGGGCTATGCCCGCCCCAGATCCAGAATGTGTTCTTCGCGTCGTTCTTCCACATCGCCTGTTGATCCATGGTCTTCGGCGTCTTCGGAATCTCCCTGATCCTGACGCTGGTTGCGGACCATGACGTCGTCAAATCGATCGATAATGTGGAGTTGACTAATGTTCGCATCGCGTGAGAAGGTTTCGGGATTGGTCGCTTTGTCGCTGAAGTAACTGACCTGCGTTGGAGCCTCGCGACGTTATCGGGTTACCTCGCGCGTCGAGCTGAGAGACCTCGCCGCCATCGATGTAGGCGTAGTCGCCAAGTACCGCGACTAAACGGTCATGATCAGTTGAGTTCGATTGCTAAGAGTTCGATATTCACTACCTCTTGCTTCTGCTCGACGGAGAAAAATCTCGGATGAGGGTACGTCTGACAATTCCCAAGCGCGCTTCGACTGGGCATTCGAGAGGCTGGGCAGTTGCAGCACACATCCCAGCAAAGCCCCCTTCACCGACGACTTGAGCATCGTCGTTTCGTGAAATTAAGGAGGAGAAAAAACAGTAACGGAACGAACGACGCGACGAAAACACCAAAATCAACGAAAAAGTGAGGAACGAGGAGGAGAAAGTCAAGTTTCAGCCATCAAACTCCCCGCCATGTTTGAAGGAAAGGCTCCAAGACACTGGGTAAGGGAGCGGCGCAATGTTGGATTCGGTTGAGGCTGATGCTGCCGAAATTAACATCAAACCCAAATCATGCTGAAAGCCTGCAAACCCATGACGCTAAATCAAGGCGATGAGCCAAAATGCCCTAGCATTGGGCAAAATGGCTCGCGAAGGATCGTTAGCGCCCTTGGCATGCTGACGGGCTTCCAAACCCTCGTCCCCTTCGTAGCCTGATGTGGCGTTGGCACGTTGTTCAGAAAGGCCTGAGAAAGTTGTCTCACAGTCTCTTGATGGCCCTGTCTTAGGTAACGGTCTGCTTAGAAACGAAGGTGATATCGTGTTGGATTGAATGACATGCAATATTTTGGCTATAACCAACTAAGCTTCCCATTTAGAAACGTTCAGAGAATCTTGAGTTGAAGTTCTTGTAGAACAGCGACGACGGCAAATTAGCGCAGATGACCCCTGGGGTTTTCCACGGACGGAACACACAGGCAACAGCTTAATCAACTTAAGGTGCAACAAGCCTTGCTCCGCCGGATATCGTGGCCGACAGTGGACCAAAATCGCCCGCGGCAAAACGAATAGCAAGATTATCATCCCTGTAACGCAGACCCTTGACGATTTGGGGGCCGCTCCAGGGGCTGTGCAGCACCCTGCTGATACCTCCCAGATTCTTTGTTGGTTCGGCTCAGACAAGGCAAAGGTGATTTAATCATCATTGTTTCACGGTATTCCCGACATTGTTGTAGACCATTTGCTCACGTCCCCAACCACAAAATGTTAGACTACTTCCGAGTGATTGATCCCCCGACGGTCTCCGTAATTCCAGTTGTGTCTGGTGAGAACCGTATAGGCACACTTTTCCTACACGAACTACTATTCAGGTTGCATGAAAAAGCGAAGGATTATTGTGAGATCCCTACATGTAACTTTGGGCTAGCGGCGGAGACGAATGGTTACATCTAGAGACTTCGACACCTGCAGAGCAAACATGATACCGGCCGTCATAAAGAGGAAAGGCTGTTAGAATATCATCGCATCAGGCTAAGAAGAGAACCTTGAATTTTCCGCCATCCGCCTGCCATCATAAGCTGCATTTTGTATCGTCTGACCCTTCCTCACAAACAAAACCGTGACTATGGCTAACTTCGGAGATGAGAAAAGTCCAGGAAAACCAAAAGCGCCAAAGACTGTCAAGAGTGCTCTGCAACTACAAGCAAGGAGTACGGTGCTGAAAGGAAAGCAAAAAGATGACGCTCAATAGGATTTAGATGAAAGTCCCGCGCACAAATATGTTTCATTTCCCCCATTCCCTAGCGAACCGGACGACGAAACTTTAGAAGGAACTCAAAGGGAACAACCGTCAGTGGAGGTAGAATCATATCAGCAAGAGCCACCCAACGAGCCGAAGCAGCGGCCATGCAGGGCGTCGTCTTTATGGTTCTGGCACGGAAATTGAGGTAGCTCGATAGAGACCGTCAAAAGTTCAGTCAAGAATCTGCGACTGAGGTATGACTTATTCTGATGCATTCATAGGCCGTTGTAGGAAAGAAGATGCACATATACTTAACGTCAGGATTCAAGCGTAGGAGATTACCTGGTTTGCATATGCGTTAGCCTTCACTGCTAGACTGAGTATGTAGTCGAGTCCAGGATAAAGTCTACTCATCTGCAGCATTGACAACGTATTTACCTAAGACAAATAGCCATCTGCCGGAAAATCTTCCAAGTTCCAGCTCTGATCAGCACTAAACGTCTTCATCTTGCCAGTTTCATTGGAACTCAGCCGTCTCCCCGAAATAAGACCAGGGCAAACAGTGTTTCCGTGGAATAGCAGCAAAGACTTTCCGATTAAAAAACCAGCTCAAAAGAAACTCTAATTCGGCTGAAGGCAAGTTAGTAACAATCGAAGAGTTCAAGGGGGCAACCACCTCATGCACACTTAGTCTTGGCTAGTTGAATGTCGTTGTACGGCGCCCAAGTTCGACGCTTGAGCCAGAGCGGGACGCGAGCTGAGTCGTAACTAAATATTTATCCTGAAGCCGCGGAAAATTTTCGCCCATACAAAACAGACCAGTGTATCACAACGATTCATGACTTTCGCCCTGGATGGGTAAGCCCGAAACTCGGCCGGGAATACAGTCAGAGACTGACTGGCGGATGGAGAGAATCGAAAAGATGAAAACTTTAGTTCGGTCAAATTTCGTAAGAAGTTATAATATAATTGAGCTTCTCGCTGATATGATCGAATCAGCTCAACTTTCGACACAGGCTAATCAGTTGCTGTGCAACTCTACACTGCAATACTTATTTTTAATCCGCCTGTACTTATTGTTCGCAACCAGTGAGCGCGATGTGGTCGCCTTCCACCATCACAATGAAACTGCTGGTCACGAGCGTGTGCCTAATCCAGTCTATACAATGTCTGAAGACGGTCGAGATTCCCTTCACCCGCATGAACGACCCGAACAGCAAGTTCGTTGCATCGATGAAGATCTCAGTTGGATCCCCGCCGCAACAGGTTATGGCGATCTTCGACACAGGAAGCAGTGATCTCTGGGTTCCTCAGCTCAACAGCCGCCTATGCAAAGACCGCTTGGCAACATGCACAGCCAACAACGGCAAGAACTCTAGCGTCTCAGGTGCATTTGATAATACGAAATCTACTACCTTCAACGCCAATCGCTCTCCATTCGAGGCCACGTACGCGAATGGCGTTGAAATCCAAGGAACCTTCATGTCAGAATCAGTCACAGTCGGGAACACATCGGTCTCGAACAACACAATGGGATTGGGTCAGACCGGCAAGCTGACATCGCCTTTAATTGCTATTCTGGGTGTTGGCCCCTCAAGCTCAGAGGCGTCCGTTCTTGCCAATAATGCCAAGCCATACACAAACTTTCCAGAAAATCTCAAAGCACAGGGGCTCACCGAGTCTCTGGCTTACAGTGTATACTTGAATGATTTCAGTAAGTTCACAGATTTGAGCTCTGCATATACGCATGAACTTCTGCTGACATCACCAAGGATCGCCTACTGGAAGCGTCGTGTTCGGCGGGATGGATACTGCCAAGTTTACAGGTCAAATGCAGATGGTTTCTCTCGTTGGACAGAAGCTATTCAACTCAAACGACTTTATCGTACCTTGGACATCCTTCTCCTTTTCGGCGGACAAGAATGCTAAACCAACGGCAATCGGCGGAAACAATTTCCCGCCCGTCCTCGTCGATACAGGTAACCCGTCTTTATCCTTCCCAGCAAAGATCTTGGATCAGATCGGACCGGCAATCAACGTCCAAACATTGCAGGATGGGACAAAAGCATTGAAATGCAGCAGCGGCGATTCGGGTGCCAAGTTCAACTTCGAGTTCCAGACGGCCAAGGTCGAGGTTCCTTTGTCGATGATCTTCATCCCTCTCATGAAAAACGGTGCACCCGTTACCGACAAGAGCGGTAGTTCACTGTGCACACTTCCATTAGAGCCCATTGACAGCAACGTAGCATCTTTCGGTGCTCCTATGCTCTCGGCTGTGTACACAGTATTCGATCTTGAGAACAAACAGCTCGGAATGGCACAGGCTAAACTCAACGAGTCAGGGACAAACATTCAGGAATTTGTGTCGGCCAACCCATCAAAGGGAGCTGCCAAACGGCCACGAGCGCAGAGCGTGCGCTTCCAACAGGAGTGATCAGATAATCATTACATGCTGATAGTTCAACTTGCTTGTCGGCTGGTTCTACAAGCTCTTTCTCTTTTCTCACTTCTTACCTTACTGTCATTCTATAGAGCCATCTTAGCGTGCAATTGTAGCACTTGCAAGATAGAATGATTTGCAACATCCACCTGACGAGCGAGCCTCAAGACAAATATTGCAAACTACGAAGAGCCTTTTTAACATTCTCCCAACTCTATCTCACATATCAAGAAATTCTTTCAGTGTCATTGACATCAAAGATGTCGGTGAGCCACGTAGTCCGACAGCCTTGGAAAAAAACAGGGAAAGTTCAAATTCCTAGGTGTCTCGACCCAGAAAAATTACGCATTGACTGGCCTTGCTTGCGCGATAACTTATCAGCCTTCTCCATAATAGTGCTTAAATCCACAGATAAATACGGAGTTGTTGTCTTGCAGCTCCTTGCACCACCAAATCGGAGCTTGGCCTCGGGAACCACACGGACTAGTGAGCGGGTACGCAATGCAACATGTAGATCAACTTGATACGGGATGCAGCAGCAACCGTGTTGCCGCCTGGTTTTTGGTGGATCGATGAGAGGCAAACAAAAACAACACATCTCATGCGAAGGCATCGTCATCTTCACAGAGAAAATTTGTCCCTACACTTCCTTTTTCTCATCAAGAACTTATCACTCCGCCTCTGGCATATCATCAGCCTCTGTCAGGCGATAAACTCAAAGGTCTCTCTTAGCATCAAATCCAGCAGCTTGCTGCGAAACAGCCGCGCGAGGATATGTCTCCAGCGTCATCAATTCACGATCCAGGCGAAAGCCAGCCGCTCCTCTCAAGGCATCGACGACGCACCGGCACATTCCAACTGCCATCGTTCAGTGGCCAGCGACTCGTGTCGCCCCTATCCATGCGACGTGCCTCCCTACAGGAGGTTCATCCACACCACGAAGACGTCGAGCCAGTACTGCCCGCCGCGCCAGTCGCTGCCCACCAAGAGACACGTCTACACAAGCCACAATGGGCGCTCAGTGACAGGCCACCAAACACATGGGCCCAAATCCGTCATTACTGGCGGGAAGAATTTGCGTGAGTACCTGAATATCGGCTGCATTCATCTTTATATCACTTTAATCACGGGGATGATTCCCCACCGGAGCTTCCCCCACCGGGATCGTTCACGGCAATAGCTCTTAGAATTAGCCAGATGCTGACAGCGTACACACATAGTGAGTTTTGGGGCACCTTCATGATCTTACTTTTTGGAGCAGGTGTTGAATGTGAGACGCGTCTGAACTACCAGTCGGCCGACATCCGCGAAAATGCAGGTGACTTCTTGCAGTGCCGCCTGGCCTGGGCAGCCGGCGTAGCTATGGCCGTATGGATGTCCGGCGGCGTCTCAGGTGGGCACTGCAACCCAACCGTGACAGTCGTCCTGGCTCTTTTTCGCGGCTTCCCCTGGCGCAAGGTGCCCAGCTTCTTAGCCGCCCAGGTCTTGGGTGCCACCTTCGCCAGTCTTGCCGTCTATTTGAACTACTCCACCAGCATCGCGGAGTACGAGGGCGGGGCTGCCCGCACTTTGATCGGGGAACATGCCACTGCCGGCCTCTTCTTTACCTTCCCTAAGTCTGGACTTCCTTATGCCGGCGCCTTTTACACCGAGTTCCTTGCCTCGGCCGCGCTAGTGGCTATTGTGTTTGCTCTGGCTGACAAGAACAACCTGTCGCCGCCAAAGGGCACGCAACCCTTTGCCATGTTCTTGGCTCTGTTGGCCATTGGCTCCGCCTTGGGCATCAACACTGGGTACGCCATGAACGGTGCCAGAGATACTGGCCCGCGTATTGCGTTGGCTATTGTTGGCTATGGCTCAGATGTCTTCACTCATGACTCTTATTACTGGCTTTGGGCTCCCTGGGCTGCGGCTATTGTTGGTGGTATTGCCGGTGCTTGCGTTTATGATGGGTTCATCTACACTGGGCGTGACTCTCCTTTCAACATCCCGAGAAAGGAAGATGACTAAACGACGCAGTTGGAGGTCCTTATTGACATTTGGAAATCAAAGTCAACGGGGTCTAGCATAAAATTATGTGGCAAGTTTCCGCAAGCCAAGAGTTTTCAAGGCGATGTGCGAGATGAGGATCAGCTGGCTACAAATTGGCTATCACCTCAGGCAGGATAGACTTAGACAGGTAGACAAAGGATAGCAACAGTAATACTTAGAATAGGCCTAGACTGATAATTAACTCGGATGGAGGACGTACGCCCAAATACAGGCTCACAAATCAAAGATATCCTTGAACTTCCAAGTAATACGAGACATTCGGGGTTTTACGAGCATCGAGACGAATTCATTCGTGGAGACTCCATCTTGCATTACCTTAAATGGAACTTCTAAAATGACTGCGATTCATGGAGTTTCTACAACTCTATTGCACTTTATTTCGGGGTATCAAGGTGTGCGGAGAGAATGTAGCAACTAATTTCAACCGATGAAGTTCGTCCGAACTTCATGCAGTAATACACCATACTACAATCTATTCACTCAGATAATTTAGAATCCTCTGTAATCATGGGTACAGCCGAACATTACACATGCTCAACCCATTCATCAGCCCGACTCGGTCATTGTAGCTTACGGTTTTGATATGAGGCCGACACAGTGTTCCATGACGATTAGCAACTTCCACTGCGTCTACTACTACCAATCGGTATTTGGCGGTTACCCAACCGCCAAGTCGGGGAAAACTTTGGCGCTGTGGCGATCAGTCCGAAAAGAGGAGAAGTCTGGGGAAACCAAGGTCAACACGCACTTCGATGGAACCCTGAGTGAGTGTTAAGAGAAGTGCACCTAGAACCAAGGAACCGCAATTGGTGCGCATCACATGCGATCCGCCGGCTGAATGTAAAGCTTTCGAAAACGTTCGCGAACAATCTTAATTCGGCACCGGAGCCGCAGAACCCGTTTGTGTCTAGGGCGGCAGGGGGGTTGTAGCACAGGATCATACTATTCAAATTACTTTTGGCAATATGAGAAGTAGTATTGGTGTCGGTAATCCATACGGCACAAACGGCAGTCTGCATGGAGTATAGTCTAGTTTCACCTTGGTTAACCCACGAATGCCAGATTGATTAAATTCGTATCCCAGTGCGACTCTCTCGGACTCTCTCGCTTTGGCGAGCAACTGCCGGCTTGCGACTAAGGAAGAACGACTTGCAATTAACAGTTGAATAGCCAATCACTGCCATGTAAAAATACAAAAATTTCTCATATATATATATATATATATATATATAAAGATCAGACGACTGCCAACTGTTTCTAGCCAAGGAGTTCCTGTTCCAGAAACTCAAGCTTCTTTCATCTTTTGTACATACTCCACAACGCTGAGATGATGCTCAAAGCCAACGCGGGCGTGGTTTCAACCACCCTACTGCTCCTTGCGTCCCTGACGGATGTCATCGCTCAGACATGCGACCTCCCGTCTACCTACCGCTGGACATCGACCAGCGCGCTGGCCACTCCCAAATCCGGATGGGCCTCGCTCAAGGACTTCACTACCGTTACCTACAACGGTAAGCACCTTGTATACGCGTCAACTCACGACCAAGGTTCAACCTGGGGCTCGATGAACTTTGGCCTGTTTTCCGACTGGTCTCAAATGGGTGCCGCGTCTCAAAACGCAATGACCCAGTCCGCCGTCGCACCCACCATCTTCTACTTCCGTCCTAAGAACATCTGGGTTCTCGCCTATCAATGGGGTCCGACCCAGTTCTCCTACAAGACGTCGAGCGATCCCTCCATTGCGAACGGATGGTCCGCGGCGCAGCCCATGTTCTCCGGAACCATCTCCGGCTCCAGCACCGGGCCCATCGACCAGACGCTCATTGGCGACAGCACCAACATGTACCTCTTCTTTGCGGGCGACAATGGCAAGATCTACCGCTCTAGCATACCCATCGGAAACTTCCCGGGCAACTTTGGCACCGCCTCAACGGTTGTCATGAGCGACACGACCAACAACCTCTTCGAGGCTGTCCAAGTCTACACCGTCAAGGGCAAGCAGCAGTATCTCATGATCGTCGAAGCTGTCGGCGCCAACGGTCGCTACTTCCGCTCTTTCACGGCCACCAGTCTCGGCGGAGCGTGGACGGCCCAGGCCGCGACCGAGAGCAACCCCTTTGCTGGCAAGGCCAACAGCGGTGCTACCTGGACCAATGACATCAGCCACGGTGACTTGGTTCGCGGCGATCCCGACCAGACCATGACTGTCGATCCGTGCAACCTTCAGCTTCTTTACCAGGGACGATCCCCCAGCTCGAGCGGTGACTACGGCTTGCTGCCCTACCGCCCGGCAGTTCTCACTTTGCAGCGATAGGACTCACCCTTCGCCAGACTTCAACCTACTAGACTTCTGTGGCATCACGTTTGACACCAGAAAGTACTCCTTCATTCCTTAGCTATCTCAATAGTGGGCCAGACAGCCAAACGAGAGGAATGTGTACGTTGTCAGTCCAGGAGGGTGTTTGCACAACGAGGAGCTTCCATTTCACATGTAAATATTTATCAAACATACACAACACATCTAGGCTAGGAGATCCTCACAGATGGCCTACTGTTGAGCATCAACTTATGATCGTCATGCTTTCATGCTTTCGCTTCAACTTTGCTAGCGATTCCAAGTTTCGCTCCAGTCATTGATTTTTCTGTATGAAGGCCTATGACGGCTTCGTCTGAATTTCGTGCGGATACTCAAGGTTGGCGGAGAATCTTTACATCCCCGACTTTGCGCCTCTCAAGTGCTACAGATTTGGGATACAAAATGGGACTTGGGAGGTGTACGAATGTTCAGACATATGCGTGCTCCGTGTAAAGATGAAGCATGCGAGGACCACTCATACAAATTTGCAGTAAACTAGGATACCAAGTGCCGCCAGCCAATGGGCTTCGTGACACTGACAATGAGAAAATACCGACAATCGGTCATACTTTTTGCACTTCCTATGTACCCTCAGCTGAGATATGCATCAAATAAGCAGGTCGAATAGCCTTGGCAAATCTGTTGGTTACTTACGCTCATATGCAGTTCATCCAGTAGTCTCTGGCGAACCACGGCGCCTGAACAGGGGGCATTCTCTTATTCTTACCCCGCACGCGAGATGAGAGACGTCAGATTGTCGTTTGTGGAAAGGGCTTGCTAAGCCGCTTTTTTTTCTGCTCAACTCATACTGGCTACCGCCCCGTCAAGCTTTCTCAACGTCCCTCAGTCAGCTTACTAGATCACAACGCAGTCGAAACTGATATCATGCGGCTATTACATACCAGTACATTTGAATTGCGAGAATTCTCCGGCACAGACATACCTCCTTACGGCATTCTGTCTCATACTTGGGGGCGCAACGAGTTCACATTCAGAGATTTCCAACAAGCTGGATTCCGCGGTGGGATCACGAAAATCGATGGCATGTGCCGTGCCGCTCAGAACCAAAGACTTTCTTGGGTCTGGATAGACACTTGTTGCATAGACAAGAGCAGCAGCACAGAGCTATCTGAGGCCATCAATTCTATGTTTGCATGGTACAGACAGGCTGCAATATGCTTTGTTTACCTCGAAGATGTTCCCGGGGTTATAAGTTTAATCCTAAAGACAAGATCTTTGCCAACAGTCGCTGGTTCCGTCGCGGTTGGACCTTGCAAGAGTTGCTGGCAGCGACCACAGTGTTCTTTTACGACCGGTCCTGGAACTTCGTGGAGTGGATCGAGAAGTCCGGTGACGTTGAGGGTAGATCCCATCCATCGAGAATGGTACTCGGGAAAAGGAAGATAAGCCAAGTCGACAATGAGAGCTTCGACATGAATTCCAATATGAACAACTTCGCCTCGGCTCTCGGCAGTATAACGAACATAAACCTCATTGCGTTAACCAGAAAGTTCGAAGATGTGCATCAGTCCTTTTCAGTGGCGGAGAAGATGAGTTGGGCATCAAAAAGAGAGACAACTCGTTTAGAGGATAAGGCTTACTCCCTCATGGGCCTGTTTGATGTGAATATGCCGTTGCTATACGGAGAAGGTGAAAAGGCTTTCTTTAGGCTCCAGGAAGAAATCATCAAGAAGACTGATGACGAATCGATATTTTCTTGGGGCTATGGAGAACCTGCTCGGTTCGAAGGGGGTTATTTGCCAAATCTCCGGCTGACTTCCTTGGGTGCCGGAATGTCACAATAGTCGAGACCGCGGGCAACACCCCGCACTACTATCTAACGAACAAAGGTCTGCATATTCAGACACGATTCTCAAGTCCAAAACTAAGTATGGGAACTTTCATCTACGCGATGATACACTGCACGGACAGATATTTGACTTCGGGGAAAAGTCGCATAGCTATTCCTCTCTACTATGTGGGCAACCTCATCATCCGCCCACCTGGCGCCGTACCTCTGTTGATTGACGAAACCGACCTCGGTGCGGACGCTATCTATCTTTACATCCACGTTTCAGGAAGTTTTGACAGCTTCAAAACAGACTTTCCAAGGCCGGGACATATGTTAAGACGGGTGGAAAAGTCTACAACAGTTCAATTCACTAGCGCCCCGGGCAACATCAAGCTTGCAGAGGTGTATCCACCTACCTGGTATCCGTTGTGTACCACGTCAAAGTCACTGATAGTAGTACAAGATTTAGCGTCACCAACGACATCGGCTACTGTCTGGATGAGATTTTGGGACCTATCTTCTGGCCTCGATTTCGCCTTACGACTAGATTTGGTGTGGGAGTTAGTACTTTCGCAGAAGTCAGATCAGCTTGGGCTAGCGCTGGTGTCCGTACGCCCACTTGTAAAACTCATACCGCAGGACATGTATCTATTCGACGAAGTCTTTCATAAAGGGCTATCAGTATCGGAGTGGGAGGAGAAGATAGCCTGGGGCGACGGTCAGCTGGGTGCCTCATGGGCCCAGGACAACTTCGATTCCAACATACGATTAACATTGCCTCCTTCAAAAGGGGACACGCTTCTTACAAAGAAGTCTCTTTCGACCGATGAAGCAAGAAGGAAAGTAAGAATAGAAGAAAGATTTCATTTAGTACAAGCGGCGAGGGGGTTAAAGAGGTGAACAAACCTTAATGTTTAGCCACAGGAAGTGGAGAATGAATTATACCCAGTGCAGGATTTATGAATAAATACGAAGTAAGGTATAACCAACGGAAGTCCTCTGTCCGGAAACACAGGTGCTATCGCAATTGGCGTTTAACCCCCAAGCTCTCGGAGTTACCATTGGTTAAGAGATTTGCGAGACTCGCAGTCAAGACGTAAAGGCGACGCGAGCCTAGAGGGAGGAAACCTGAAATAAGAGAATTGATGGGAGGGAAAAAACAGGAATCGATTGATCCAACAGCCAGTGGCTCCGGGAACGAAAAGTTTAATGATCGGTTATGAGAAGGCTTGATTCGTGAATTCAATTGCATTTCAAGTTCAATGCTGTTGTCCTCATCATCTAGTAGCTACGTGCGCGTGAGCACCGTTCTCTAATTTCACGAACGCATTCTCCACACCAAAGCACGTAGCGGCTGTTTCATTCCCTACCCGTCAGCCGTGATCAAATCAACAGGTTCGCATAGTATAGTATTGATTACAAAGTAGCGGTTCCATGGCTGACGTATTACGGCAGATCGCCTCGCGCCTTTGTCGCAGCCGCGAAGACTGAAGATGATGTGGTCGCACGACCGGCATCTCCCCACCTGAGTCCGGTGAAAAGGCGCCAAAAATAGGGGTCTCGGACACGCACGAAGGGGTGCGGGGGCCGCTAGTTCGACGTCCGGGCCTCCGTACCTGAGGCCCGGGCGTCTGGCGGCAGTCCGGTTGTTGGGAACTCACATGAGATGCGCCTTGGTCCCTTGACATCGAACTGTTCATTGCGTCCTGTCTGTTCTTCTTTTGGTAAACTATAAACTTCTTCGATATCCTTTTCCAACGTGCATTTGAGTTCTCTTTCATCTTTCGCCTGATATCCCAGCTTTTTCCGTGTATTTACTTCAACATAATAACTTTCAAACACAATGGCGAGCCCTGCTGGAAACATCTCCTTTGAGGGTAGGTAGTGGCCACCATGCACAATTGCTAAATAATTACTGATAGATTCATCCAGACTACCTCGGCCTCTCTGGCTGCATCTTCGAGTGGGCCGACAGCTACGACTCCAAGGACTGGGATCGTCTCAGGAAATGCATTGCCCCCGAGCTTCGCGTAAGTAATCCGCCTCACGGCGCTGCCTTTCACTGCCACCAACACGGAACTTTTGAGCTGACCGCACTGCAGATTGACTACCGCTCCTTCCTCGACAAGATCTGGGAGGCCATGCCCGCGGAGGAGTTCATCGCCATGATCTCGGACAAGTCCGTTCTCGGCAACCCCCTCCTCAAGACCCAGCACTTCATCGGCGGCACTCGCTGGGAGAAGGTCTCCGAGACCGAGGTCATCGGCCACCACCAGCTCCGTGTGCCCCACCAGAAGTACACCGACGCCTCCCGCAAGGAGGTCGCCGTCAAGGGCCACGCTCACAGCTACAACAAGCACTGGTACAAGAAGGTCGACGGCGTCTGGAAGTTCGCTGGTCTCGCCCCCGAGATCCGCTGGTCGGAGTATGACTTTGAGGCTGTCTTCGCCGACGGACGCGATTCCTTCGGTGAGGAGGAGACGGCCGACAAGAAGAACAACGTTTCTGTTGTCGAGAAGGAGCTCAAGGTTGCCGCTGCTGTTTAAATAATGTCAATTTAATGAGGGAATACCTCCGGTCATGGGAACGGCGAATTGGGACATATAACTTACCATGGGTAATTGGATACACGTAGCTTTACACGAGTTACGGATGCAGATCAAATGAAATCCCCAAGTCTGTATCATACTGATGCTTGGTTCCAGCTGTCCAAATAATGAATCGTGAATGGATCCAGACCCTTGGACCAAACCTTTTGGCCACCAATAAGTGCCACACCGAGTGACATATTCAGTCGAAAGAAGCAGCTCGGTTGTGTATTCCTCACCGTCGCGTCCAGTTAATGATAATCCCCTGCATGAGTATTTTTCATACAGTCCCCCTGACCGTGGGGCACAAAAGAACAAATAGGCAAGCCACTTATTTGCCCGAACCAGCTGAGTACCTTCGGCCTAATTTTCATGCATGTAAAGCAGTATACAAGATAATCAGACAGAAGTAAACAAATTGATCACTGCTGTTGCGCATAGAGTTCTGACGACGTGCATGGCAAGGCCAACTGTCTAGTCGTACGATCTACCGTCCAGGGACAGAGCAGTATCTCATACAGGGGTTACCAAGAGCACACCTACGGCCGTTAGTATATTTGTGGTCACTAGTATCATGTTCGTCTTTTGACACATTTCTCCTAATGATGAGACTGGCCGCGACTAAACACTCTGCAGGGTAGCACTGGGGCAAAAGAAGGTCCTGGCCCTCTCATCATGTCTCAAAATCGAGGCATTAACTCTTGCAACTGATGTGGCCGTCCTTTTTTGGGTAGACTCGTCCTAGCCTGGCTGCTAAAATGCAGAGTGAGATGTTTTTACATGACCGAATCATAGGTCTAGGCAAATTTTGGTTTCTTTGATTCATCTCAAAAGTCTCACAATCTCTTCAACTTGCATGCAAATCCTGGACGGATGTGGTAGGCTCATGAAGACATCCGTAATTTGCACTTCTCTGCCTCAGAAGCTGTAATTCTATTTGCAAAGTCAGTCGGCCCGAACCGTAGTATTACTGGCTGTCAGCGTAAAACATTCATTGTACATCGAAAGGAGCTTTGTATAATGGGGCAACGTAAGGTATCAATAACCTTGGACTGTCACACTCCGATGTTCAGTCAAGTCATGACGATGGTGGCGGGAGAGTTTTACTCCGGAAGTCTGCCCCTGAAGCTTTCTAATTAAGTTATTGTGCTGAACGTGGCTCCAAAATCCCGGCTGAGATCCCCACGCTGGCCGTACAGGGTTCTAGAGTGTTCTAGATTGAGCACTGGTGGCCCGATATTTCCGCTTCTCAGATATCCGAGTTATTCGGAAACCCACCAAAGTGATCCGAAAGGCGAAGTGACAAGGTACGTTCAGGGGCCGGTCTTACGCGTGCTGCAACTATGTTAATGTTTGATTGGGACTAGTAGCCTGATGATGGGAGACGCTCTTCAAATGGTAAGTGGGATCGGTTCTTGGCAGAAACAAGTATATTGATTGCGACGGTAGTGACTAGAGAAGTCTTCGGATTTGTAACTTCAGGGACTTACATCATGCCTGGAGAAGGGTATACTGGAGATTTCTGTACTTGTTGTAAAGGCGCTTGCATTTATTTAGTTTCAAGGATCGAGTGCTTGAGATTACTGCTCCAGCGCAATGTGACTCCAAGTTCCAGGGGCGAATCTGACGAGAGCCTCTCCTGCGATGGCGTGTGGGTTAAGTATTCAGAAATTCAAGCTTAAAAGAGAACAACATACAGACCATCCTCATTTGCTGCCATCTCATCATCCTTCTAACCTTCAGATCTTACTTCACTTGCTACTTCATTCACATTCGTTACTCGCTAGCCGAGCCACTCATTCATTCAGACTACAGCCATCTAAATTCACCTTCAAACCAATTCCTTTGGCCCAACTATTCGTGTTCTTCAACGGTCTCAACCTCGTCGTCAAAATGAAGTTCTCTCTCGCCACCGTCATCGCTACCGCAGCGCTCATGGCAGACTCCGTATCCGCCCACTACTTCTTCGAGAAGATGGTTGTCGACGGCGTCGCCTCAGCCGACTACATGCGCGCCAGCACCCAGGGCTACCAACCCCAGGCCAACACCATCATGACCAGCAACACCTTCCGCTGCAACACAGGCGCCCAGGCCGCCAAGAAGAGCGCCACCGTCACCGCCGGCTCCTCGATCGGATTCCAGATGAACGCCGGCGCCAAGATCCAACATCCTGGCCCGCTCCAGATCTGGATGAGCAAGGCCACGGGCGACCTGTCCAGCTATGACGGCTCAGGTGCCTGGTTCAAGGTCTACGAGTCTGGTCCCGTCAAGTTCCCTCTCACCGGCGCCGCTGAGGAGTGGGGCGTGTACAATAAGAACATCATCACCTTCACCATTCCCAAGGACCTTGCTGCTGGTGACTATCTGGTTCGCCCTGAGCATCTTGCTCTGCACAAGCCCTCTGGTACCGAGTTCTACTTCAACTGCGGCCAGATCAAGGTCACTGGCTCTGGCACCAAGACTCCGACTGCGACTGCCAAGTTCCCCGGTGTCTATGATTCCAATACTGCCGGCCTTTCCCCCAAGTAAGCATCCGGTCAAACGATTTTTCTCAAGGAAACGCTAATGTACGTCGATAGGTTCTCCCTCTACCAGAACGCCAAGTCGTACCCCATGCCTGGCACCACGCTGGTCACTCGCGAGCTTTCCCTGCCCATGAGCCGCATCTCCCGTGGCATGCGCGCTGCTGCAGTCCAGCAGGAGTAAGCTGTTGCCAGGCTGTCTGATCAGCGATTACGAAGACGACAAGCGATGCTTGTAGCAGCAAGGCGACAAGGATCGAATTGGATGTTGAAGCTGGGATCTTGGACTCAAAGATCCTGACAACACCTTTTTCACCATTTGAATGTATTTTATTCGAGATATACTCTTATATCCTGTGGATATCCATATTCAGGCTTTCTGCATCACTCAATGATCACAATAGGCGCTTGAAGCTAATTTGTACTGTATCCTGGGCTTTGTCTTGTTCGAGTGAATTAAAAGCAAGTTTCCCTTTTGCCGACGGCTGTTGTTCCTCATTAAGCTTGCAAGGGACCTAAGAATGGTGTAAAGGGACAATTTCTCCAATAAAGGTTCGCGGCGTATTAGCAGTACAGAAACTTTGAGTCCACTCAAAGGCATGATAGTATGATAATACATACATGCTCACGTGATGGAGCTTGCGTGGTCTTGATCGTAATACGGCTTGTAGTCGGGTGTTCAGCATATGCTTCGGAGCTCTTTTCTGATGCGAATCGCGCCAACATGACCAGTTTCGAATACAACTTAGAGCATCCAGTTACAAAATGTGAGAATATATCACATGCTTTGGGGTGAGCATCCGCAACCCCGGCTATGAGAAGTCGTGATGATGATGATGATGATGTATTTAACGTCTGGTAACAAAAGGACGTGCCGGGCGCTATGCCGACATGGTCTATGCTGATCTAAACTATGTTACAGGCTACCGTCTTCACCTAACGTTCCTGTTCAATGACTCGGGCAAATTTCGGAAAAGAAATTGGTCTCCTCTATCCATTCGCATAGAAGAGAGGCTCCCTTAGCAGAACCTAACAAGAAATCGATGCTTGCTTTGGCCATATGTTGGCGGAGGTAGCGCGGTGTAGCCTTGCGTCCACGCTTGCAGAAGTAGAAATGGACTGGAGTCTTGGGTTTCCCACAGCTGCAGTTGAGCAGCGCATCTTGATGAGAGAATCTCTCGTGGTATGCTGCAAAGTCTCCATGATGGGATCTTGCTGCGTATAGCCTTCCTAGTAGGTGCCGAGGGAGGCAGAGTTCGGGCGGCTTGGGATGAGGAACTATCTCGAGGTCAGCATATTGCCGAGGGCATTGCGACAGCCATTTCCTGGCAAAGGCTTTGAAGGCAGCTGCTCTAGCTTGCCTTTCTAGGTGCGCTAATGAGGGCTGTGGTTGTGATTCTGGGATTAGTTTGCAGGCTTCCTTGGCTAGAGCATCCGCTTCTTCATTTCCTGGTACTCCCGTGTGCCCAGGGCACCACCAAACATAAACCCTGCCGGGGGTTGTCCAGCTTTCTCTTTGTCTCCGAGTCCAGGAGGAAGAGAGCCCATTGAAGGCCCTGAATCTAGCCTGGCTGCTTCCTGTGCTCTGGGAGTATAGTCTAGCCGCGACTGCGAGGTTGTCGAGGCAGATGTGGACGTTATCTGCCATACGAGCCGTAGGAGCCCGGGCGGCTTCCATCAGGCCGTGATACGCAGCATGTGCCTCCGCGTCATACACCTCAGTTTGGGAGCCGAGTGGTTCGGATCCGCGGAAGATCTGCCGTGTAGCTTGGTACCCTACCCAGCCTGCTCCGGCGGAGGTGCTGCTGCCGTCTGACATCTGGGACCCGTCAGTATAGACAACAATATCCCGCTTGGAGAAAGTTGCCACCCTGCCTACAAAGGAGAGGGCCTGTTCTTCTTTGGTCTTGTTAGGCTCGTAGCCGACCCTGGCGAGGACTGTCTGCCAGTCCGCTAGTTGCACCCAAGGGGGGAGTTCTAACGGATCGATGTATTCGGAATTTTTGCTTACGAGGCTTGCCATTCGTCGTAGCCGTGAGTCTGGTCCTGATTTGTCTCTGAGTCTCGTTCGGAGAGGGTGTCGCTCGTCCAGACGATGGATTCTGGTAGACGCTTTGTGGAGCTTCGCGTCCAGTATCACCTCTGCTGGGGGTAGAGCCGCCTCGCGCTGTAGGATCGATACAGGCGTCGTTCTATATACGGGGACCATCGCTCTGATGGCTTTGGTTTGCGTCGCGTCCAGTTGGTGCAGCAGATTACCAACCCTGTTTGAGATAGTACGTCCATTCTTTATCCGGCTCTTGCCGGGCCACCATGCTTCAGATGCATAGTACTGAGTGGGTAGTACACAAGAGGTGATCGCTCGGCGAAGTAAGTACGCAGGCGCGCCCCAGACAGTGTTCCCTAGTCCCCGTAGTCCATTGACTACTTGGCATGCCTTCGCGGAGAGGTTTCTTACGTGACTCTTGAATGTGAGTTTACGGTCGAAGTGAACGCCGAGCCAGCGTAGAGAAGAGCCTTCTTTGATGGCCTGAACTGTATGATGCCTCCCATCCGGCAACTCTACTGTGATTGATGGGTTTCCGTCTATTCGTCTCCTGGTGAAGTGGATGAGTTCGGACTTGTCGAGGTCAAAAGTGATTCCTTCCGACGCGCCCCATCCTAGGGTTTCTTTCCATTCCTTGCTTAGGATGTCACAGTTGTTCTCTGGTGATGTTGAGCTTGCCAAGATAGCGACGTCATCGGCGTAGCCGAAACGAGATCGCTTCCTTCCTGGGTGAGCTGTGCCTAGCTTGAAAAGAGGTTCAATATAGAGCATGAACAGAATGGGAGACACGGGTGAGCCTTGTGGTAGCCCGCATTCGAGACCGAAGACGTCTCCTACCTCCCCATCAAGCTTTATTCTTGCTCTCCTTCCGACAACAAAACTTGAGACCCAGCGTACGAGGTTCTCCGGCCATCCTTGTTCGCGGAGCCGTCGGACCAGTCGTCCTGGGAGCACGGCGTCGAAAGCCCCTTTTATGTCAAGCGTAAGCATAGAGGTGACCAGGCCTCTTTGCCAGGCGCACTCGATGTCGTGGATGGCAGCTGCGGTGAGGTCGCTGCAAGACCGAAGGGGGAGTGCTCCAAACTGTTGATCGTGCAGAACACGATGTTTAACTGCGATCCAGGCAAGTCGTCTGGCGATGAGTCTCTCCAAGCCTTTTCCAAGGACGGCCAAGAGCGCAATTGGCCTATAAGAGCGCGGGAGTGTCTTGTCTCTTTTTCCCGGTTTTGCTAGGATCACGAGAGTTGCTTCTTTAAAACAAGTAGGATGCCAACCCTCGCGTATACACCCGCTATAAAGTGAGAGGACAATATCCTCGATAAATGGCCATGCTGTTTTCAAAGCAGCCGTAGTGATTCCGTCGGTCCCAGGGGTCGTGTTTCCCGCGGTGAGAACTGAAGACAGTACCTCGTCCTTCGTAACCTGCGGGAAAGGAAGCGTAGCTTGCCTATGTGAGACTGGGCTTTCTGTTGGTAAGTCCTCGGAGATAGCAGCGTTTCTAAGGAGGACGCGGGTAAATAAGTCGCGCTTCTCTTTTGGTTGTGAGACAAGCGTGTCTTGGTTGTCTACATCTCGGAGTGGCGGGGTCTGAAAGAGTCCTGTGGTTTTGTGCCAACCGACCATTTCAAATATGTCTTTGCTTGAGGAGGCTGAGGAGATCTTATCTTTCCAAAAGGCATCCTTGGAGCGTTTGAACTCGTAGAGGAAGTCCTGTTTTAGAGCTTCGACCTCCTCTTCTTCCCATTGGCAGTTCACTCCGGCTGCGCTGAGTCTTGCCAGCATCGCTCGCTTATTCGCATAGGCTCGGTGTTTGCGTGTGCAGCTTTCGCTCCAGTATGGTCTCCCTGTACCTTTCCCGAGCGTGCGCTTTGTGGAAGCCGTGAGTGCTCGAATAAGACAGTCCGTAAGCTGTTGTGCTAGGAGATCCAAAGACTGTGGGTCTTGGATGTTGCTTGCAGTGCGGCGCATGGGTTGTAAGTTGCGTTCAATGATGCCGAGGAAAAGCTCCTCGTCCATCGTCTCGAGCCGAAACCTTCCCGGGGTCGGGCTGGGTGAATCGATCAGGGCCAAGGGGACCCGGGTAAGCAGAGATTCGTGGTCTGATGTTGTGTGTAAGGACGTTTCTATGCTGGTGGATGCCCCGTGGAGGTTGCTGGACGCCCAGCATAGATCCAGGGTGTTGCCGCCTTTGTGCGTGGGTTCACCTATAGGTGACGTTAGGACAAGGCTGGCGGCTTCTGCCCATTCTACCAGGTTTTCAGCGTCCGAGGAACTTGTGGCCTCGGGCTGCCACGTCCAATGGTGTAAGTTAAAGTCCCCCGCAATCAGTACTCGATCCTCAGGTTTGGGTTGCCAGGCCGCTAGGATGTCCCTGAGAGCCTGGCCAGATCGCAGAGAGCCACGAGGGGCGTTGTATACGTTGATGACTGTGAGAACCTCCTTCGTTCCTGAGAGGAGTCGTAAGAAGAGCAGGTCTGTGGGCGGATCGGATAGAGGCCGTGTTTGTACGCCTCGTAGCCCAGTTCCTCTGCGGAGGTAAGTAAGCACCCTGGGACGGTCTTCTGTCCAGTTGTCCACCGGGGTGAAAGTCTCAAAACCTGGGTGGTGTCTTGTGAGCCTCCTCTCCTCCGAACGGATAGACGGCTCTTGTATTAGGAGTATATCAACCTGGGCTGCGTAAGCCAGGTTCAGTGCTGTTTCGTGGGCGGATGCCCGTCTGCCCACATTCGCTTGCATGATTTGCAGGGTTTTAGAGGGCTGTATTCTTCTCTTGTGTCTCATTCGCCGGGGTGCAGTCCATCGCTTGCTCTTCTTCACGGGAATGTCGATGCGACTGCTGGGTCGCGAATCTCCACAATCTTTCTCCCTCAGCTCGGATGGCCCGTAGCTGTGCCCTATTTCTCCTCTGGACTGCGCCCTTCACCACTTTGGGTTTAGTAGGGCAAGCGGCATCAAAGGCGGCGTGAGGCCCGTTACACGACGGACATTTAAAGGGGCAATCGCAGCCATCGTGACCCTCGGTGCCGCCGCAAGGTGCCCGATGTTGGTCGGTCGTGTGGGAAGGAGAGCTGCACTTGATGCATCTCTTCCTTCTAGTACACGTTCGTTCGTTGTGAAAGCCACCGCAGCGGTGGCAATGGGGAGATCTCTTCTCCTTCGGGAACTGCAGGTTCACGAAAACGCTGGCCCCCATCAAACGGAGGCGTCTTGGTAGTTGCCTTGCGGCTTCTGCCTTGAACCAGGCTGTTACCGTGCCTAGTCTTTCGAGTTCGTCTTTCCTGGAAAAGTATGCTTTTTCAGGCTTGAGTTTCATCGTCATCTGCATCTCTTCAAGAAGCTCCTCAGTCGTGATTTCCAGCTCAGTGTTGGTTAGTAGGCAATGCCTGGTGTAAGGGACGTTTGCGATATATGCTCGGATCCAGGTATCGCGCTGTTCGACCGCTTGCGCCTGGAGAAGGGCAGCAATCTGTTCTCTGTTATCTAGCAGGATTTTTGCTCCATCTGCTGACGAAGGTAGGAGTGCTAATCCTGTCTTGACATGGTCGATCCCCTTCAGGGCTTCTCGAGCTTGGGGACTTAGCTTTTCCCGAACGAAGACATATATGTCGTAGGCTTTCTCGTTACGAAACGGGCTTTCAGGTGGTAGACGCGCGAACAAGCGCAGGTCTTTCAAGGCCGCCCGGTTTGCAGCTTGTTTTGCGGCTTGTTTGGCTGGCGGTGGTTCATCCTGTTTCCCGGTGAGTAGCTGGCTCGCTACCGCCGCGTATGATCGGACTGAGGACGGCTTGATTTGGGCTGTGTGTAAGGGTCGCCCTTGGGGACTAAGGGGAGCCTCGCTGGGTCTTATATCAGCAGCATGCATGGACCTTGCTAGACCACGATGGTGCCAGTCTGAACGCTGTTTCTCCTCTTGAAGCTCTCTCTCCAGGGATTCGGTCTTCTTCAAACAGTCTTTGAGAAGTTGTTCCCTCTCAGCATCCCTTCGTAGGAGATCCTGGACGAGATTCGAAAGTCTGTTGATCTCTTCTTTAAGGTCGGCATTTTCTTGATAGTTGACCTGCTCAACTACTCTGATCTTTGCGGTCGGTTTCCGGACACGTCCCGACCGTCGAGATGTACTGACGTCCCCGTGAACCGTGATCGATGGCTCTACACCGGGAGAGACCGCCATGATGGTATGATTCAGCTCCCGTGGGCTGATGATGAGAAATGATAGTACTATGGGCCGAGGCCCTCTATGGTGTTAACAGATACTAACAGTGGGTCTGCGGAAAAGGAGAGTCCTTCCTTGTCGATCTCGCTATGAGAAGTCGTGATAGCTTCACATTGTTCGGAACATGTTGCTGACAAAGATTACGTCACGTGTACCAAGTGGATCGAGCTGAATGATGACATAAGATGGGGCTTTGGCGGGGCACAGCTCGGCAGTGCACGGAGCAGCAGAGGCCCGAGCCGTCGACGGGAACTTGGAGAGCTCCGACGGAGTCTGGCGAGAGGTCGCTTTCGCAATGCTTCTTTCATCAATACCAGCTTGAACAGCCTCATATTGCGACAAGAAGCGGCACTGGCTAATTTTCGACCGACATTCGAATAGTAGCCTCCGATATTAGCCCAAGGTCATTCTCAAGCTAGAATACGTCCGACTTCAATCAGACGATAGCTCCCGGCAAACCCTCGAGCGCCTCCAAACCATCATCATGGACTACGTCGACAAGCGACTCCAGGAGGAAGCAGTGAAGCTGCACGTCGACCAAGGGCAAGCTAACGAACCTCCTCGACTGTTGAAATCAATAAGCTAACCTCAATTATCCAACAGCAACGCCTTCTTCACCCCCCTCAACATCCTCTTCCTCCTCGTAAACATCTACACAATCTACGTCCTCCTCCGCCCGACCCCGCCTCCGGTCCTCCCGAAAGAGCCGCCCGCGACCGTCTTCCGCGTGTTCAACCCGCGAACCCTCCTCCCCTACACCGGCGAGAACGATACACCCATCTATCTCGCTGTTCGCGGCCGCGTCTTCGACGTCACACACGGTCGCAACTTTTATGGCCCCGGCGGACCCTACTCCAACTTTGCCGGCCGTGACGCTTCGCGGGGCCTGGCGCTTGGCAGCTTCGATGAGGATATGCTGACGGAGGATCTTGACGGCCCGTTGGATCTCCTCGAGGGACTGGGACCGGACGAGATTGAGGCGCTGCAGGGATGGGAGGAGAATTTTGACAGCAAGTATCTTGTTGTCGGCAGGCTTACTGCCGTCGGCGATGAAGAGAAATAGAGTCAATACTGGTAAAGTTGGTAACATGGTCTTTTACCGCAGGGCTTGAATAGACTTAGACGTTGAAAGGGAGTTGTCCCCGACGAGTTTTCGCAAAGTTCTGATACTGTTGGTGCCACTCGACTCAAGATGGACAACCAGTATCCAAGCCGCCTACCTTTGTCCGACACGCTGTACAGTGTTCGAAAATCTGCCCCGTGCCTCTTCGCTTCTGGAACGTCCCACAGGAAGTTGAACGCATCAGCTGTGGCATTATGACATGGCGGACCTGATAACCAGTCAAGCGCCCACGGCTCTTCCGAGTGCTTCGAACAGGATTGACAGCCGGCCCGAAGAATTAGATTCCACAGCATGCATTGTCGCTCTGCCCATTGTTAAGACACGATAGCATGACGCAAGGGAGCTACGTGGGGAGGCAGCCGCCAAAAGAGGGCCGCTTTCAGGTTAGTCAGATTATAGCGTCACCATCAGGAGCCAGCGACGGAAGAATTGTGAGTGAGATGAAATGATGCTGACGGCCTGACAGTGGTGGCTGGACCCCCTTTCCCCCCCTGTCTCTTTCGAACCAGTTCCCTTTCTCTCCCCCTCGAGGCTTGCAATGAAGCTCCAGCGTAGGCAGCGATATTCAGGAGATTGGCCTCGCGTGGCTTAACGGTTATTTTCAGGCCGTTGTTGCAGCCTCCGAATGACCGTGCCACGACTCCACGAGTGATCCTTCGCTCTGGACACACTGTCGTTGGCCGCGGCCAGTACCTTGCGTGTGGTCAACTTACTGCCTCCGGTTCCAGCGTCATCCGGGTTGCCGGGGAAGCTGAGCCACGGGGATTTGGGCATGAGATGAGATGAAGTACCCGGAGGTGTGCTTATGTCAACTCTCTGCGGATGGTCTCGGGCAAGTTGCTCTGGAATGCTGATTGATCAGACTGCTGAGACAAATTGTCTCAACCTGAAAGCGTTCAACAGCCTTCAGTTCTCTCAACGGGAAAATGACGATGAGCCATGCTCACGGGCAACCAAGGTGCCAAAACAGAAGGCCGTTTCATTCTTGTTCTCACCTTCTTCCAATATGCCACACTTTACAGCAAAACCAAAGGAACACAGCAAGACTGGGTGTGTGGCTGACGGTCATCCAGCCAGCCCAGACGACTGGGGCTTGTGAGCCTCTAAAATTAGCCCCGGCTCGTCGAATCCGGCAAGGGTCGCAGATCCTCCGACGCTATGCTCCAGTCTGCTTCGTTGTCCCGTCCCGATTCCATGTCTTCGATCTCACCCACGTTCCTCATAGAGAAGCATCTTTCAAAGTTTGCTCAGATTTCCCCTGCGGAACGTCCAGAGGCAAACACAGCCCCTGGAGGAGATCACTTCGTGCCTCGACCAGTCTCTTGTCACCCCATGCATCTGGTTCCCAAAGTGTGTCTATGAATGGTTACATGTACCTGCGCTGATGCTCAGCCTTCAGCCCTACATATAGGCAAAAAGAGAAACGAACCAAACATCAACGAGCAATGGCAAAGAAAGAAGGGAAACAAGCTTCCCTCTCCCTGGTCCCATCGTCTGCACTGTACCGCTGCATTCCCACCCTCCATCATTCTCTACGCGCTCTCCCCGTGCCCATTGTCTCCATGTGGAGGTATCCAAGCCTCAGCCTCCAATCCGTCAATCCGTCCGTCGTTGCGCTAGCGACTCCAGCCATTCCTTTGCTCTAGCTCGGCTCCATCTAGATTCATAATCGTTGTTCCGGACTGTATTCCTTAAAACCCTCCGTCACGCCTCCTTCATCATTCCTTCTGTTAAGTACTCGGTATCTCTGCGAATTTGTTTCCCCCACTTACGGCCGAACTCAACCAGCAGGCCTTGACCTGACCATCACCATCCCTGCCCAGCAGACCCGAATGCATGTATACACAACAGAGACTCTTTCAGACGACGGAGCCAACAACACTGAGATATTGCCTCAACCCGGATTGGAAACCAACTGAGCGAAATTCGAGTTTAACTTTCATCGAGGCTTAACTGCATGACGTGCATTGCCGATCCCTAGCTCTACAGTAGCCCACCACCCCAAGCGATCCATCCTCCGGCCCCCAAAACCACTGGTTCATTGCCATCAACATCATCGACTCGAGGCCAGAACAGAGAGAGCAACACTCTCGCCAATTCTTCACAATGGCGTCGGCGCGGGGGAACACAACGACAAGGGGCCTGCTGAGCATCCTCCTCCTCACAGCACCGGCTCTCGCAAAATACCAAAACAACTTTGACCTCTATCCAGCAGCCGCCCAACCATGCCTCTACGCCTCCTCGGACGCAAGCAAATGCGACGGCGACACAGTCGCAACGATGAACAAATGCCTTTGCAGCGACGACAAGGGGAAATTCGTCACAAACGCAGCGACCTGTCTAGGAAAGGAAGCAAAAGATACCCTGCGCACAGTCTACCAGTCCATGAGCACCGCCTGCTCAGACTCCAAGACACCGATATCCATGACCGAAGACCAATTCCTCAATCTCGGCGCGACGGGCGCCACAGCATCGCTATCAGTAACTTTATCCACATCAAAGACCGCTACGCCCACTACAATGATGACCACCACCACAGGCGGAGCGACCGTAACGTTAACAACCACACCAACGCCCACGACATCGACCGCACCACAGGAAGATAAGGGCCTAAGCACAACCGCCAAAATCGGTGTCGGCGTCGGCGCCGGCGCAGGAGCCATTGCCCTCGTCTGCCTCGCCGCCTTCATCTGGCGCATCAAGCGAAGCCGCGACGCCCACGACGAGTCCCACCGCCCGATGCTCGGCGGCGGCATCGGTGCCACGGGCCACAACAACCCACAACACGGGCCCTTTACCGAATACAGCCCGCCCGCGAGCGTCGCCGGCGCCGGGGCGGGTGGATACGCCGCGTACACCGGCGCGCAAGAATACAAGAACGAGAACAAGCAGCAGCAATCAGGCTGGAGACCCGTCTCCGAGATCACAGCTACGAGTCCTGATGGACAAACGTGGGCGACGAATTCTCCGC
Source organism: Colletotrichum acutatum (assembly GCF_030867785.1). Taxonomy (NCBI): domain Eukaryota; kingdom Fungi; phylum Ascomycota; class Sordariomycetes; order Glomerellales; family Glomerellaceae; genus Colletotrichum; species Colletotrichum acutatum. The sequence continues at coordinate 154,181 of NW_026849081.1, forward strand.
AGCCGCCGTATGCGCATCTTCAACCGCAGCAGGGGGCAAGCTTGGGTGTTTGGGGCCATCACCCGCAAGCTGCGTATGTTGCTCCACCGCAGGAACCTGCTCAGCAGGAGGGCGTTTTCGAGTTGGCTTCGATACCTGTGACGTCGCAGCCTCCTTCGCATGTGCCGCAACCGCCGCCTGGTGCTGTTGAGATGCCGGCGACGGAGGTGCAGCCGCAGCCTGCGCGGTATCAATATCCTTCACAGAGGCAGTAACACATTAGAGGATAGGGGGTGGTCAAAAGCGGGCATACAGGGGTGTTTGGAGGGATGTATAATGTACTATGATACCTTGGGAAGCATTTACACTCATGGGGTCTCGGTGTTCTGGTTCCTGGTCGGGATTTATAGAAAAGGGAAAAGAGACGGAAAAGCCATGAAATATAATACGTTTGATCCTTCTAGACCTTCCTCATATCCTATGATTGACTGCACCTTGAACTTCATTTTGAGATATCCATGGCTACTTTGCCCATATGGCGCACAAAAGGTCTAACAATGCGACTTTGATCATAATTAACTAATACTCATTGTATTGATTTTGACTTGGCTTTCTGAGGACTGGTACTTGTAGAACTTGTCTACATGCTATCGGCTACGTAAGCTACTGCGTACTCAACGAATAAGTTGAGATATTGAGGTCACGTTTCGGCTGTACAAAGGCATCCACGATTACTTCTTGGAGCCGCCGCCTGAGCCACCACCCGACCCACCACCAGACTGTCCGCCAGAACTAGACGAGCCGCCACCAGAGCCACTCGACTTGTAGGTCGGGTGATTGGGGTAGTTTCTTTGCGCGGCAGCCGCAGCTTTCTGAACGAACTTTTTCTAATATTTCTGTCAGCTCTGAAAATAATTCATTGTTGTCATTGATCTATAGGCAAGATGGGGTTCCCGGTTTTCTCTCACATCCTTGTTCCCCGCCTCGATGCGGGCCGCAGCCTCGGGGGTTATCTTTTCCTTGACCATTGTGAGTGTTGTGACGATGCGTCTGTCCTTGGCTGGAAAGTGTATATTGTTGATTTTGCTTGCAGCGTTGCTGAGTGCTTTAAGTGATGATGATGGAATGGATGTGACTATAGGCAAGTTCTTTCCATTTTATATCTTTTTACAGTAACGAATGGCAGACTGTACACTTATTAGTGAGTTAACTGCCGTGCCATTAATCTGGCTGCGGACATTCTCGTGATTCACCGTCTGCTAACGCAACATTTCGTGACTTATTCACTGGCTTCTCATGATCCAGACATTGACTTTACTGTCGGATTGGAAGTCCAATTCGACCTCGAGGCAAGGGGCCCGCGCAGGGGCCACTTACGGGCCGTACTTGCGATAATCGCGGCCTGCCCAACCTACGGCTGGAACCTCCCTTTTCCACCTTACGCAGAAGTTAATACAAATCAATTGACCTCTTCGTCAACCCCCGCTTCGAACCAGAATCCCTGTGATAGGCATACCAACATTTACATAAAGTCAAGTGGATTGCTGACTTTTGTATTGGCGTTGAATGAGTGAGCTTGAAGGTAGGTGGTATCTACTTGATAATTCGGCTTTGAGTACATGTATGTCATTTTGGTAATCAGAGCCGTCCCCGAAATGAGTACATATCCATAGATGAATCCAACCAGCCTGTTCCTACTTGTAGATACTCCTGGATGTTCTCACAGGATACAGATATACCTTGGAGTATGACAGTTACGGCGAGCGAGAGTGGTTATACCTGATTCAACACCGGAAATTTTGTCATCGTCACTCCTGACTGGAGTCGCTCATGAGCCGATCCCCATCGGCGATCCTCGTGGCTACCTTTTTAGCGCCTTCGCCAGAAGTATTTTCGGCATTTCCACGAGTCTGTCCGCCAAAGCTTGATGAGCCACTGCCTTTAATAGAGCTAGGCTTCTCCTTATTGCCCCAATCCTTTTCCGCTTGGAATAATATTGTCAGTTTCTCTCGAACAAGTCTCCTAGCATCTGATGCAACTACTAAGGGGCCTTGTGTTCTTTCAGCTTGCCACGTTGGGCATTGTAAGAGCTTACCCTGATGACTTCTCCTCAAAAGTGTACAATAAGTGTATGGTCTCTCCACAGGTTGATTGAGGCGGTTTTTTTTTATTTCCGATGTTCGTGAGCGATCGTAGAAGAACCAATAAGACAACTACACACCATTAGTCCAACTGTTATGTCTCTCATCCTCGCAAGTGGGGTCATTTCAAGCTGAGTATTTACCATACATCAGAGCCGAGGGGTGGGATAAAATCTCATGGGGAAGTCCTTGCAGACTTTTCACATGGCGGAAAGTATGGCGTGTCGAATCGAGGCCTATTCATCATGAAGGAAAACTATATACCGCCAGGAGTCCAGGGGTTACACGAGGTAGTACAGGTGCGGGATGACTGCTAACCTGGGCCGCTCAGCCGATTCCCCAAAGCTGAACAGCTCCTTGTCCCGCTCTATTTCTTGCTTTGTTTGAGCATTAGCTTGCCGAAAGTGCTTTGGAAGAGTTGATATCAATTCCTCTGTGACGACGTCTGTTTATGATTCCCAAAAGGTCACATTGGCGATGGCCAAACAGAACAGGAATGTACGTCGTGGCTTAGAATTGTTCCATCTTGTCACTTGGAAGAGCCTCCTCCTATTCTCTAGCAGTTTCCGGTCAAAGCCTCGTCTTTCCATGCTTGAAGCATCTGGTACATTTTATGATTTTCATGGATCCTTTACGATCGAACTTAATGGCCTGCAAATCGTTGCTACTTGGCGCAGCAGACCGCTGAGAGCGGCCAAATCGATTCGATTCAGACGGACGATGAAGCTGCTTCTTCTCTTCCATTGTTGTTCATTGATTCCAAAAGGCATTCAACGGCACTGGACTGCGGCTTTTCATCAACGATAGTCTGGAAGACATGGCCTGTCAAAAGTCGAAATCAAGTCCCCGACAACACCGGTGGGTTTGATTGATGTACACCTACTGTTCCTTTCATCTTCGATCTTGATCCGGCGACTCATTGCCCCTACGAATTAACCGATCAGGAGAGAACTTATACTGCATAGTACATTAGTGTTGAATCCATTACCATGATCTCACTGTGAGACTGCGTAAGAGCTTCCCATAACAGGACTAACTACTCCGTGATCAAATCACTGGTTCAATACTTCAGTATCATGTTCCATTGCTTCCGACTGACGACTAGAGCCTGTTGAGTATTACCTATGTCGAAGGTACTAAGTTTCTTACTGATATGGCTCCACAAGCTCCTTCGTGGCACATGAGATATCTCCAAAGGTCAGACGGGCAGCGTTATTAACCAGAATCTTCGCTTGAGGTTCCGTGACAGCGTTCCCCTGGGGTTTCTTTCTTGTTATCTAGCTTGTAATTCGTAGCGTTGTTATTAACTATTTCCGCTGCTGCTTTATCCTATGATTCCTCCGTTAATAATCTGAGATATTCAAGCACATATATTTCACTGGTTCGCCTTGTGGGTTGCAGGTCTGGGACAGCTCGTACCGGTCGCGCTGGGGGAACAAGCAACCCCCCGAGACTCTTTTATGTTTCTTTTGATGTAGCTTTTCTTGCTTAATGTCTTACTTCTTTTCACTTTCGTATTCTGATGGCTCTAGATGTCCTGTTAGTCCCACTGAGCCTCCGTAGTAATTCAGTGTCAGTAGCTCTATAGTCGCTGCGGTGTCCTCTCTCTCCTCACCATAATGATTATCATATCAAGTCGGAGATTCCCTTGAAATTGGTATTTGTGTTTGCAATTTTTAGGTTCATTGACTTGTGAGATTGATGGTGGTGTTTGCATGTGCCAAGACCAGAAGAGCTGAGATTCGAGAACGCGAGTCCCGTTGGTCATTTATGCGTTCTGGTCTTCTATGTCTAATCAAAGGATACAGGCTTTGACAAATCGACCTCTAAAAAGTTGAGAGCTCATCGGTAGTACGGTTCGTTGTTCGTATTTGTTTCATATGGCGGCAAACGAAAGTCGTTCAATCGATATCCGTTCACCACGAACAAAGGGACAACGTTTACCAGGGCCAACCCACGGCTGAAATTCATTCTTGATAATTTGATGATTTTTTCCGCCTGATGTAGATGAAAGGACGATGTTCATTCGGCTGCAGCTGCGGCCACGAATACATCCAGCGTGTCGCTTCCATGAGATTCGGAAATCCCAGATTGACGCCTGTTTTGTACTTAATACAGGAATTGACTAACAACAAATATTGGATAGAACATTTTTCCGGATGAGAGGAGTATACGCAAAGCTGGTTTGTCAATCAGTCTCAATTACTCGATAGCAAAGCCAACCGTAATCCAATTGCAAGTGAGCAGTCACTAGGTGAACTAGGCCTGTCAGAATGCTACTCATGATTATTCGTTACTTAAATGTCTATTGTGAACTGGTTTGCCTGGCTTGGAGTTTCTTCGCCCACGAGCTGTAGCCAGAACTTTTGCGGCTTCGCCAGCTGGGCTCTTGGCCGAAAGTTCTCTTCTAGTCTCCGTGAGAGCCTCTCTCCGAGCTTCCGCCGCGGCCTCCACTCGCATTTCTGCGAGCGCTCCCCCTTGACCTACTGCGAGAGCCTCCCCGTGTAATTCCGCCACGGCCTCCTTTGCCTTGGCCTCCCCTGCCTCCGCCGCGACCCCTTCCGGAGTTTCCACGAGAATTGCCTCTGCCGTCCGCGATATCGCTTGGCACATCACTCTGATTAGAGATAGAATTTTCGGCAGCGAGACTACTCTCAGCGTCTTTCGTCTCATCCCCCTTACTCGCAACAACTTTCTCCTTCTTGTCGAGGGCTGCTCTACTTCTCTCAACGAATCCTAACATCTGCAGTTTTGGTCAGCTTCAGTTATCCGGACACCAATGCAATTGTATATTTTGCAGCAGAAAATATCTCATACATCCTTCGCATCGAATCGCTTTCCGGATTCGAATTTTTTGGCACTCAACTCTATACGCTCCGCAGCCTCCTCGGTCATGGGTCCTTGTCTTATGCGCGGCTGTGTATGATCGTTGGGTTTCTTCGGCGGCGGTTTACTTTCATTGTTTTTCTTCTCCCTGTCTGCGATCCAATTGTTCGAGTTCTGGTTCTCATGTCAGTCTCGACAAGCCTTCTAACCTTGTAACTGTTTCGAAGTCCTCATCCTGCTCACCATGATTCTGTCTGACAACGCTAGACGTGTGCTTGGAAGTGATGAGTATATCTGATGTATCCAAATTGATCGTGGAGTATGGTTGTTTCCAAGGGTTTGCGATAAAAGACGAAAACATCGATGATACAGAAAACCCTCATCGATTATATATGTAAACCATCCTAGCAGGAGAGATTGTCGGAAATCTATTTTCGTATTTGAAGTGATTCAAACACAGTTTGTAATCAATTGCTTGGAGATCTCGGACGTGGCGGCGAAGGCGACATGTTGCAACCCAGGTCTGTTCCCAAAGAACAAAGACGACACTGAAATGTTTGCTGGATACATGCAGCCTTCAGTCACCAGGATCGATGCACCTTGGAAGAACGACACGATCTACAATCTGTTCGGTCGCCTTATCCATTGAAACTGAACAGTAGATTGAGTGTGGTTTGCTGAATGACGATGACCCCTGGTAATGATGCACGCCAATACTAATAGAATGCGTGCCAGAACTTCTGATTGCTGAACAGGATGTGGAAATAAAGTACGTTAAAAAGAAGTCTGTATGTCGTGCGTCCTGATTCTACCTCCCGTTTTCCGTTGAGCCGATCCACGTCACCCGCAGTGCCGCTGTTCGGGTCGAAAGTGTGTTACAGTCTGCCGCAATGATGGCGATTATGCTGTGCACCAAAATCTCCGAACTGGACGATGAGCTGCCTGCCATCGCTCCTCAAGATTCGATAGCAAATTCATTTACCTCGGTCCTAATACATGTGCAAAGCAAATTGGTGCATGTTCAAATGTTCAATTTACAACAAGCTTTGCAACCATACTGTTTCTCCGGATAAGGTAGAATATCAAGACCGGCAGGCGGCGGTCTTTTGTGCATTTCGGTTTGATCTTGGGTCACATTAAGTAACGATATCTGCCTGCATTGCTGCTCACAAAGTTCACTGTTCACCAGCTAGCAACTCACGCTGACAAAAGTCAAGGCGACAGTAATTTGCCAAAGGGAAGTGATCAATTCAAGTGGCGGAGCATAATGACGCGGCTGAACAGCGAAAATCTTCGGAGAGATTTTGCAACGGACGCGTACCATGTCAGCAAGAACGCCAACGGGTTTTCTGATATGTTGACATGTTATCAAACCGCATTCCCTCTGTGCAACCATATTGCGGCCCGTGTATTGAGAGTCGCATTATCTCCTATTTGCGTTAGGACTGTACGAGTCTATCTTTGGGGCGCCAACCCAGACGGTCGCTAGACGATTTCTGGCTAGTTGGATACGAGAGTCCGACCCCGTTACCAATCGGGACCTCTCGCTTCGAGAGGCTCTGACTGCACCTGGCTAGGTGCCAAGAAGATGGCGCAAGGGGCCAACGCTGACTTGATTTCGCAGTCTTTCGGTGTCAGATGCGAGCTGGCGAATCATGCCATGTGGCTTTCAAGATTGAGGCTATGTTGACATGAGGATTGTAGGCTGTAGCGGCCAGGTCGTAACTGTCTAGCCCCTTTCCGAATAGGGCTGTCGACTGCGAGAGTGAGAGAGGATTGGAATTTTGGACATGCTGTTTCCGAGGATGCGAAGGGCGGAGAGGGCGCGTAGAGATATATGTATGTGGACGGGATCGCATCAATTCAATCAGCTCACCAACCTTGTAACGCGGTGCATCCAAAGTTCTTTCTGTCTCAGATACTATTCATCTTTGTCCACCTGGTCTTTGTAAATCCACAGACAAAATGTCGGAAGTTTGCCCCCTTCTGACCAACGCCAATTGCACCGTGGAAACCTGTCCCCTCAGCTGCGCTCAAGTTGAATACCTTCCGACTCTTGCCGGTAATGCAGTCTACGCGGCGGCTTTTGGGCTGCTCCTGATCGCTCAGATCGGTCTCGGTATCCGGTATAAGACATGGGGATTCATGGTTGGCATGGTCTGTGGTCTCGTCCTCGAGGTCGTCGGATACGCCGGTAGAATCATGCTGCATAACAACCCATTCGACTTCAATAACTTCATCATGTAAGTCTCATGCCCAGCCCTGCCCCAAAGCTCTATGGCCTTCGAAGAGATCTGACAAAATGACCACAGCTACCTCGTCCCTCTTACCATCGCACCCGCCTTCCTTGCCGGCGCCCTCTACCTCTGCCTCTCCCGTATCATCATCGTCCACGGCCAGCACATCTCTCGCTTCAGCCCACGCACCTACGCAATAACCTTCATGACAAGCGACTTCATCTCCCTCGTACTTCAGGGCGCCGGTGGTGGCATCGCAGCTACTGCAGACACACACTCTGGCAGCGAGACAGGCAGAGCGATGATGGTCGCAGGTGTCGTGTTCCAAGTCGTATCCCTGCTCGTCTTCATGCTCTTGTGGTTGGAGTTTGTCTTCCGCCTCCGCAAGACGACCGAGGGCAACAAGGGTGGATCACGCTTCGCTGAGCTCAGGCCGACGAAGAAGTTCTTCTTGTTTCAGTGGGCGCTCGGCGCGGCTGTTCTGCTGGTCTTCATCCGCTCGGTCTATCGTGTTGCGGAGTTGCAGCAGGGCTTTAATGGGCCTATTGCCAATGACGAAGTGTCTTTCATGATTTTGGAGGGACCGATGATATTCCTGGCGATTCTCGCGGTAACGGTATTCCATCCCGGTATCGGATTTGATGGTCAGTGGAGCAGCGCGGCTTGGTCTGTCAAGCACTCTAGGAAGGCTGCCTTCGAAATGAGCAGCTCATCTATGGAGGAGATTCAAGGAAACCATGCTTGAGATCGACTAGATAAGGGCACGGATTTGAGAAGGGCATGAGCATCTCGTGGCAGATGGAGTAATGGATTCTAGTTCGGGTGTTTTACCGTATGGATGACGAGGACAATACTGGCTGTAAGATAAGGAAGGCTCTAGAATACAGAGTACATTAACGCAATTGATAGATATCCACTACATCATAGCTTGATGTATTCCGTGAAATATTGGAATTCTCCAAATACACCCATTGGTCTGGTCTGAAACTTGGCCTCAAGCGTGCCTGGGCACATTGGGCTGGCCACCACACTATGATCGAACGTATGAAAGTCAAAGGGCAGCTCGCACAGGTTGTAGACCCGTGACTGGTCATCGGGAAGAGGTAGACCAAACAGTCTTGACGCCTCGGCGGGTAATGCTCCTTCTACGCCTAGATGTTGTTCTTCCAGCTCAATGATGCGCTTGGCAGTGAGGTATGCGTGATGTGCGTTCCATAAGCCTTCTCGGCGGGGTGCGAGACGGAGCAGATCCAGGGCACGTCTTCGTATTGAGGAGTGACGGCACTTCAGCGCGGCGTAGAAAAGCGGTGCCAGGAGCTGGACGTCGAATGACAAAAGCTGTGGTGCAGCCTGTACCTTGCCTGGCTTGATGACTTGCTCCGCATAGGTTACTAGCTCGTCAAAGTCTGATTGGTAAATATCGGTGTCTGTTTCCTGGGATGTAGTGCAGACTCGTGTCCAAATGTACACGACCTTGTAGTTTACGAGAAGGATGTTGACCGCGTCTGGGTTGGGCGGGTTGCCGGCAGACTGCAGCTGTTCCAACAGATCATCGAACTGGCTGTGCCATACTTCCAGTCTGGTCTGCAGCTTGGCCTGCTCAACAAGGTCATCAATGCCCACAAGGAGCGTGTCTGCTTTGGGGGTGACCGAGTTGATGAAGCGAATGCAGGCGTCAGCAATAGCGAATATCCGCCTTCTAGCGTCCTCAAAGTCCTTATGGGGAGATTCATCCTCTTCCGTATGCATGTAAACCGGAGGGGTAAACCTGCCAGCGAGACAGGAGAGGATGCCCAGGCGTGAGAACATCGGAAAGATGTGATCCTCAATCACTTTGAGATCGTTGCAGGGGGGCCTTGACCCTGTCTCCGATGTGGCGCCGCTGTTGGGTCGGAGGGGGGCCAGGATGTTGAACCCGTTGTGAATGTGAAGCATTGATAAGTCGGCATCCCCCCTGAGGAACTCGATGCATGTGAACAGAAGACAGCAGACCAAAGGCACCAAGTTGGAGTTTGGGTTCGTCTGAATTCGAGCAGAGAGGCTCTTGAGTGCGAGCTTCCATTCCCTCTGTGCCTCGGGGTTGGCCTTTACAAACCCTGATGGATGACGCAATGATGACTCTACATCGCGATAAACTGCACTAACTGCCGACACTGCATGTCGGATTGACGGCTCAGAGTGTGATAACTGTGGGACAAGCTTCCTCCAAAACTCTGAATCGAATTGTCCATCAAGGATCGTGCCAATGTTGGTATGAAAGAAATCAAGGCCACTTGTGTTCTCGAAGAATGCAGGCTGACTTTTCGTAGGGGGCACATAAACCGTGATCACGGTATGACGGGGTGATCGTGCTGGACTTGTCGACTTGTACTCGCATTTCCGGCTTCCGACGGCGCACCGTCGACAAACGGGCTTCGCTTCATCGCATTTCACGCGACGAGCTTTGCAGGTGCTGCACCCGGTTCGGACTTTGGATGTGCTTTCCCGGGTTCTTTTGGGCGGAGAACTTGTGTCGACGATCATGGTGAGCAATGCTGTATGCTGTATGAAGGAGCAGCCCCGGGTTTCAAAAGATTATTACGAGATATGAAAGACATCCAACGACGGCAGAAATGAGCTTCAGGTCGCAAATACTTGAGAATACGAGGTCAAAATTACGCAGACCGTTGCGAGCCGCTCAGCCACCACAGACGACGAAAGGTCAACAATTTGGAACTTTTGTGCCTAAACGAATGGGGATAACATGTCTCTAATAAGTACTGCGCCAAAAATGCTTACCTTGCTAGCGCCCTTCCTTCAAAGGCGCAGCGTGTCCACATTGAAGTTGGCCTCGTAGCTTCGCTATTAAACCAATGAAATGAGAGGACTAATTTGATGCCGCCCGCAGGGCTTTATCCAACGGCTGCCTAACACCCAGGAGATGCAACCGCGCGAGTCTTACGTCAGGCCGGCATTTGAACGGTGATTCACGCCGGATCCGATAAGAACTCGGCCCGCAGACCGGATCCACAGTCGGCGAGGGGCCGTGAAGAGCCTTTTTGCCAGAAGATATTGGAGATTGAGAAAGCCAAGAGTGCACGAGCTTTAGGAAATAGGGTGTCAGCAAGAGAGCCTTAGCGGAATGCAGAGTCGATATTCACAAGAAATTGGGCAAATTCAGAAGACATGGAATGAGTTGAAAAGACCCATGGTGTTACCAACAGACCCAAGGAATTTACCCAGTAATAAGACCTAGTATTGGTAACTATTCCCATCTGTTCTCGTGAATCCGCGAATTAGTAGACGATACGATCACCAGGGCTTCGAGACTATTCTACCTATCTCGAATCCACCTATCTACTTATCTGCCTCAACTAAGATGGTATGGATATATCTACATACCACCATAGCTTTCTAATCATCGTCCTCGTCAATGCTAATGGAACTCTTCTCCTTATTCGGAATTGAACAGACCTTCTGTCTGATTTACTGCGAGATCATCCGAGTCACCACTCTTCATTGCAAATGTGATGTGAGAATTAGACGATATGGCCAGACGGTCCCTATGAATCTGTGTCATGTCGAGAGCATTGCTGTTGCTCTCGCGTCGCGAAGTTCACCAAACTCGCAGCGTCTCACTCAATCCCTCCACCGCTGAGGTTTGTCATCAATGACACGGGAAGTGGGTGATCTACAGCATAAACTCCTTCCGAGACGGGATGTGGGTACTTGTTCGAAACAGAAACAGACAGTTGTGACAGCAAAGCCCTGCTTTCGTCGAGAGCTTGGCGGGGAAGAAGCATGGGCGTTCCGGATCAGGTCTATGCCCTCCCTCTCAGCTCCAATTGTAAGTTTTCTGACTATGCTTTGCAAAAAGATTTCGCTTTTAGGATCTAGAGTGGTGGCAGAATTGACGTTACGACGTTTGGTAAGATAATGTAAGGTACCAGAAGAAATCAAAACTCATAGTCAAACCTCATCGAAACTGGAAAATAGAAAGTCAATTGGGAACGGCCGCCGGTCCGGCGCGTCCAGGCACGGGCTTCAGTGTCCAACTTTTGGTTTTCGCCGGCCCATGCTGTTGACAGCCCTATCCCAGCCTCTCATGCCCCGAAGACTCGAAAGGTTTCGGGGCTTTTTGATCAGACTTTGCGGAGCAACCAATTGAAAGATCTTCTTTGCCAACCATACCAACATCCAAACATTTGACCTATTCCTAGACAAAGCATGCCCTGATGTTGAGACTTTCTAGAACTCTTCTCGATCTATTCGAGACTCTGAACTGCTGGGGGCTCGCGCCCGACATGACGAACCATGTAACAAGTTTTGCTAAATCGGTACACTCATTGTCTCTGCTTCTATCCTCGCCAGATTGCGCGTTCAAGACGTCCGTTCAACAATGTGATGATCTTACAGTCACAGCAACGGTAAAACCGACTGACGACAGGCGCACGTCCAAATGCATAAATGTGGCACCTCACACAACACACTTTTGAGCCTCATCTTTTTCCGTCAGAACAAGCATAGGGCCCGCAGGTTCTACCATCTTCTCATGCTACTGTCCCTCTTTTCCGCTGCAATAGCAACACTGTGCACATAAACATCGGACGACTGAAATGAAGGCTGTTGTTTCACGGCCCATCCCATCTTCATATATCCACAAGCCGCGCGAGAGTCGCAGGGTACTTCACTGCACATGATCTTGGGGATGTGTGGGGGAGGTCACTGGGTCTAGAGCTTCATCTCGACGTTTGATGCCACCGGATAATCCGTGAACGCAGAAGATACCCAAAAGATGTCACGGAGAGGACCGTTATTGGATGCTTTGGCATGATCACTTTCCTGGTACCGCCATCTATAAACAACACTTGCTGTCATCCCATCAAATGTCTTGGAACGGATCCTGGTGAGACTCTCGTTTTACCAGGAGGCTGGCTTGAGGTTTCTGGAACTTCCGGGTCTCTTGGTAGGACATTTCTTACAATTACTTCATATAAGGAGAGACTCTTTTGTGATAATGTTGAGATGATCGGAGGGAATTTCCAGATGTCTGAATGAGATCGAGAATACAACGCAACACAAGGTACGTGGGGGCGCCTTGCCGATGATCTGCACTAGTTTTGCCGCGTGTAAAAAATGCCCCGTCTTGCCTCTGCAATCTCAATCCAAACGTTTCCATCTACTACCTTCCTCATTCGAAGGCAAATGCGCGGCCCAATCCTCAATGCAGAGATGAAATACTGATATCAGGTCAACTTAGTTTCCAAACGGCCGGTCCGGAATCTTCCTCCCAACCTTTTTCGATGCTTTGCTGTCCGATTCTTTCGCTCATTTGATTCCCCTTTCGCTGGCTGGAGACTTCCGGACGCGAAAAACACCGTCCGTGTCGTTGCCGTTGACTTTTTATTCTCTCTCCCTATTTTCAAGGCGACTGTTTCAAACCCCTTTCTTACTGACGTTAACCTTTATACTTTCGCCCTAATTTAAACTCAAAAAATCATGAATGACGACAAAAACGATGGGCTTCTCGTCCCAATCGACTTCAACAATGTCAGCGGCGGCAGACGAGAATCAAGGATCGATAAGTACGCCAAGCGCAGCTCGCAGATGTTTATCCCTTTCAGCGTCGTGGACTTCCGGCATTCCCAGGCGCTGACCCCGGCATCACCGCGCTATCCGATGCAGACCTTGCAGGAGGGTGGACGCGGACTCGCGAGAATCGACTCCATCGATACGATCACTGCTGAGAAGCAGGAGGCTGCCGTCCATGAAGAGGAAGTGCTTGGGAGTACTGAGATCTATGACAAGGATGGCAACATCCGGCTCGTACCCGTGAGTGAAGCACCACAGATGGATCCGAAATGAGTTGAGAGACTGACTGTGAATGTCAAGACTCCTACTCCGGATCCCAAGGATCCTCTCAATCTGCCTGAGTGGCGCAAGTGGCTTGCTGTTGCCTCCTTATGCTTCTGTGAGCTTCTTCCGGCCAACGTGGGCGGAACGTCCCTTTCTAACGACGCACAGTTGGCTCCGTCTCGCTCGCTGCCGAAATCGCTGTTGCTGGTCTCCTGCCCGTGTTCATCCTCGAGTACTCTGGAGTCGACCCAGCTTCAACTCTCAAGCATGCCGACCTCAAAGGCAACCCGGACCCTCTTGCCGTTGTGCCACCCGGCGTAACTCCAGTCTCTCTGACGTCTGTCTCTCTTCTGGCGACCATTCCCATGCTCAGTAACGGTGTTGCCACGTATCTCCTGGTCCCTCTTACGGCTGCTATCGGAAGACGTCCAGTGCTTATCCTCACGTCGGCTTTCTCCTGGGGTGGAGGTTTCTGGGCCGGTTACAGCAAGTCTCTTACCAGCCATATTGCTGCCAGAGTTTTCCATGGTCTTGGGTCCGGTGCTGTGGAGGCCTTGCTCCCGTTGATTGTCCAGGACATGATGTTTCTGCACAAGAGAAATAAAGCTGTGGCGTCCATCATTGCCAGTCAGGTAAGTTATGCGGTCTGAGACGCCGTACCACTCATTACTGAACTCCCACAATTTGCGGCCAATAATGGGGTGGCCACTATCACCAAGTTGCTGACATGGACTTATCATTGTGTAGGGCCCAATGATCATGCTCTTTGGTATCCTCGGTCCGTATATTGCTGTCAATTGGGACTGGCGATGGATCTACTGGATCACATCCGCCGTCGGCGTCCTGACCTGGATCATGCTCATCCTGTTCGTCCCCGAAACACTCAGACAAAGATCCAAAGCAGAACTTGCTGGTCATCAGCTATGGCCCATAGCTGCCGGCGAGGACCGCACTCAGCTAGATTATGCCACGTATGGTGCGCGTACACGATGGGATGACCTTGGGTTCTTTCAAAGTGGAACTCATTGGAAAGATGCTGGCCTCCAGATCATTGCTACTCTCAAGACCACAATGTTCCCTGCTGTCTTGTGGTGCACACTGTTGCAGGTTGCATTTGGAATGGTCATGGGTGCGACAGGACAGGCGACTTCATTCGCATTGCTAGCTGCTGGGTAAGTACTCACTTGCTTGGCCCATATCGGCCTGGATCTTGGGATCTAAATACTGATGCAACTCTTTCCAACAACAGCGTTCCTTTCGAACTCACCGGTCTATCGCAAATTCCCCAGATCTTGTCAACTATCGTCATTTTCGTCCTTGGTGGCCCAGTCGCCGATTCAGTGTCCCTCTGGATCTCGAAGAAAAAGGGTGGCCGTGAAGCCGAACACCAGCTCCCCAATCTCATCCTCCCCATTTTCTTCGCCATCATGGGTGCACTAGTGTTTGGCTACGCCGACCAAAACCACCTTCACTACGCAGTCTTGCTGCTGGGAACCTTCTTTCTCATGACGTCGACCTTGATCACAGCGCCAATCGTGCAAAACTATGTAATTGAGAGTTACCCCCAGTGGGCTGGTCCCGTGCTGGTAAACGTCTCGACTCTCCGTGTTTTCATATCCTTTCCTCTTAACACACAAGTGACAACTTGGCTTCAAGAATTAGGTGAGTCTGAAATTCGCTCTAAGTGTTGCACATCTTATTAACGAAGAACGCTTTCAACAGGTCCCATGAAGTTCACAGTCTATCTGTCCATCATGCTTTTAGTCGTCTCGACCGGTATTCCAATTCTCTTCATCTTTGGCAGAAAATTACGCATGAAAACATCCGACAAAGTTTCAAAGAGACAATTATAAACCATTGCATGAGCAAGTACCCTAATTGGAGTCTTGAACAAGAGGCTACCACCGACAGCAGCCCATCAAATAGCATAGAGTGTGAATTGCCTTTTCCCTGGCGGTTCTGATCCAGAAGGGACCAAGTCCCTGCCGCAGTATCTCAAATGTGGGCTCCTCGCAGCTGATATCTCTGTGTCTCGATGGTGTGGCTTTCGTTGTGAGACTTGGATTATGTTTCAATCGGTAGACGAGCTATCTATGCCGGGAGTTTAATGGTTTGGAGGCAGGAAACTAATGAGAATCGGCACGGAACATGGCTTCATTGACTTGAGTCTGCAGGACGGCGCGAAACAATATGACACTTCAATGTAATAGGTTTGAAGGGCAGAATCATGTCATGTTTGGCTTACATAGAGCCACCAAACCTCATTCGGGGTTTTTTGCTTTGAATGCATCGTGACTTTCTTCGGGCCTTTTCTCGGACCATAGGTCATCAATCATAGGTGAATTCCCCTTCGAAGATCTTAGCTGGGAGTGCAAGAAGCGTTCACTGCCTTCAGATGAGGCCAAAACCACACAGCACGTCAAGGTCGCAATATCCGGGGTAGCATCCATTCAGGTCGCCAAGTAAGCATGCATCACTCGATTCGCCAGTGTCAGCCAAAAGATGGTAACGCTAGTCTGCAGTGAGATTCAAAAATAGCCCACTGGGTAAAAGCACGAACCGACCACCTAGATCGGGCTAGGCAACGTGAGCTGAAATTTGCCGAAGCAACGTTTCTAGCGGCACAGCAATAAGCTTGTCCGAGAATTTGGGGCTTTTGTCTTTCGTCAATGCATCTCGCGAGAGTATGAATAGACGGCATTTTCGTGCTGTCTGGTGTTTTTTTCTCTCGGTTTTGAGATCACGGACTTCATTACGTTCCACATTGAGCTGCTGCTATCACTCGCTACCGTCATTCGCTCCATTATTGTCACTCGTTGATTCACCCATATTGTAATCATGTCACGCTTGCTTACTGCCCTGGCATTAGCTGGCCTTTGTGCCAACATGGCAATGGGAATTCCTTTCGACCAGGAGGAACAAAACCGGAACGCCGAGTGCGATGTAAGTATGAAAAATCCTCCAACGTTTTATCAGATACTGACATTCCTGCGACGCAGAATGGTTGTTTCTTCGGTAGCTTCCCTGGGGGCTCCTGCACAAATGATGCTGCATGGCCCAGAAATGCGCCGCTTCCGTATTGCCAGGTAAATCTTGTCGGCTGGTGTAAAGCTAGATTAGCACTAACGAGCATGCTGTCTAGATTCTATTCAGCGACAGACTTTGGAATGCGAAGCGAGGAATATGCCCTTCACATTCGACACAGAAGCAGTATGCGGCATCAAGCTGACAACTTCCACGTCCGCTGCCCCCACCGTCACAGTAACTGTTACCGGTGGAGCGGGAACTCAGTCTCCAGTGCCATCGGTAACCGGCAGCTCATCTGTCCTGGTGGCTACCACATTGTCATCAACTCCTGTGATAGCACCCACACTGAGCGCGGGCGTCAACACACCAACTGCTACACCGAGCAGCGGATCGGCTGAGCGCTTGATGTTGCGGGGCCCCATGATTCTAGTCGCTGCAGCCGGCTGGATGTTCTGGTAGACGACTGGAGCTATTACCGAGAACAAGAGTTCTCATTTTTCCGAACGATCAGGATACGCCTATTAATCTTGCAATCAGCAAAAAGCTTTGGACACTTAGACAAACTACCATCTAGACCCTAATAATAATGACAACAAATACATAATGCAGTCAAACTTTGTCCCCTTTTCCTGAAAGCCAGTATTGATTAATTACCCCAGAAACTCTATCCGCAGATCCGGTGAACTCGGGAAGCGATTCAGCGAACGCCCGATGGGATGCTAGGCTCCCCCCACGCTCACTGGTGGAGACGAAAAAGTCCGCCCAATCACTCCCCCAGGGCCCTGGAACGATGGGCAGCTGTCCCCTGCGAGCCGCAATTTTAGGTGGTGTTCGCGCCATTCAGCCGGTTTTCACGGGTGGCATTTCATTTCAGTAGCGTCTACTTTCCAAAGCTTGCATCTGGCCATGAGCTTTGAAGCGGGGAAGCTGGAGGGGGTGGAAGGCTTTCAGGGGTCCGAGATGGTGCCTTATAAGTCTATTTACTGGAGTGATCCATCTGAAATTGTCATGCGGACTCTGAAAGGTTTCTAGCTTTCCGGTTCCTGATAGCGACTCGACGTGGGTGGATTGTCGCGATGATTGTGTCCAGGGCTTACCTGCTCGGCTGGGCAGCAGCAGTTGCGGTTGCCTCTCCAATTGCTGTTGAAACTCCTTTCAGCTGGAAAAATACAGAATATGTGTGAGTTCTGAAAATTTACACAGACGATTACTTGAAATCACTGACGCGGGAAGGGGCTCAGACTCACATTTGGTGACTCTTACACATTCGTCCAAGGAACCGAAGGTCGCTGGGCATACAGCTTCATCGGATCCCAGTTGAACATCTCTTTCACACCCGAGCAGCTCCTCGGTGACCGCATTGTTCCGGGGCAGAACACATCTTCTGCCGGCGGGCCTAATTGGGTCCAAGAGCTCACTGGCTGCAAAGAGGGCCACCCTCGGGACTGCGAGAAGCAGTTATGGGGGTTTGCATACGCCGGAGCTGATATTTCGACTACCTTGTGAGAACTTCTCAGCCAATTCGACGCAAAGCGTATGAGATGAAGCTGACAATATTTCAGCGTCCCGCTGCACTGGAACCATACCATCTCGTATGAGAAGCAGGTTGAACAATGGGATACCTACGGCAAGTCAGTCATTGACGCCGATCCCACCAAGTCACTTGTGGCCTCGTACATTGGAATCAATGATATCAACGACATGGCCAATTTCCAGCTCCCTGTCAACGGGCTGAACAGCTGGGAAGAACTGTACACTGCAGTCATCGCGGAGCAGTTTGCAGCCTTGGAGACGGTATATGAAGCCGGGCATCGCAACTTCCTGTTCCTGAACTTACCTCCACTCGATAAGAACGTACGTCAAATCCGGCACAGTTTTCGTTTCGATAGCCATTTCAAAAATCATGCTGACCATACTACAGCCCGCATCGCAACTCAACCCAGCCCGTCGTCCAAGCACAGACATGATCAAGACATTCAACGGCGTAGTCAACCAGACCGCAAAGGCGTTCTCAGAAAAGCATCCTGACGCGACTGCGTTGGTATTTGACACGTACAACTGGCTTACACAGGTCTTTGATAACGCGGCGTCGTACGGATTCACCAATACAAGCTCTTTCTGCCCTAGCTACAAGGCCTGGGACATCGATACCAACTATGCCGCGTACGGGTGCCAGCCGATCTACGAGTACTTCTGGTATAATTCAGGTCACATTACATACCATGTCCATGAGCTTCTGGCGCAAAAGGTGGAGGAATTCTTACTCCAGAAAAGCGCCAGTGGATGCGGTGGGAAGAATCAGACGTTGAGCGCGTGGGGAACGACATGGATTGGCGGGGAGTCGACCTGAATCCAGCAAACAATGTTAGACGGATGCGTTGATGTTGATGGATCAGGGTTATTAGTTATGAATCTTCGCGGAGAAAACTGCTTATTCAACATCATTGCGAGGAGTCGCTGGCAAATTCTCCGGAGCCTATCTCCCCGGGCCTCAGGGCGATTTAATCAAACCCTGACTAGGTTCTCAGGTTCCAGACGCCCAGCGAAAAACTCCAGATTTTCATCGCCCACCTCGAGCTTCTCAAATACTAGCTAGTAGCAAAACCAATGGTAAGGGGATATCGATCTTTCCCCCTCTAATCAGAATATGTTTCAAGCCTGTCCCACAAAGTTATAGTTGACTACAACGACCCAATTGTCTGGTATCAGTTCGAAGATTTCCTTTATTTATTTATTTTTTGAGAAAGCTATTGATATAACGATTCATAGAGGTGAGAAGTGACCCGATCCAGATAGATGGCTGACATTGTCGGTTTGGAAGTTGACATAACTCTGCAAGGTTAAAAATGTCAGCATTAACCATTTGAAGCTAGGTTTCCGTGATGCTCAATAATAATTGCTCCGTGCCGCCCCGTGCCGTGAAGCCGATCAGGTCTAAACGCCGGCCGAGATAGGAAGGTCCAAGTTCTGGTCGAATCAGAAGCTTGGGATAGTGCTTTATCTGAGTTTTGACCCCACTCTGTCGTCGTTCTCGCGATCCTTCAAGACGTGTGCAACGCGTCACGTCACGCAAGAGAGGCTGATCCGTAAGACTTTGTTTCAATAAATACACTGCCATAGTCATCCACCGCATCGAAATAGAGTCAATGGCGGTTTGATCCCGTGAGTTGTGTTTGTCAAGATGTTGTCCTCCGCCTCAATCGCGCTTGTCGGGCTCGCCGGTCTCGCGGCCGCGCAATTCCCGCCCACACCAGAGGGGATCAAGGTGTTGAAGTCAAAATTCCACGAAAATGTCACCATTTCGTACAAAGAGGCGAGCGCACATCGTTACCAGTAGTCTTTCGTATCCTTGACTAATTGAGGTTCTTGCCTTGCAGCCCGGTATCTGTGAGACCACGCCCGGAGTCAAGTCGTACGCCGGATATGTGCAGCTGCCCTCTGGAACTCTGAATGACGTCGATGGGGAAGCTCAAGACTACCCAATCAACACGTGGGAAACCTCTCCCGAAGCTCTTTGCTATCAATCGGGCCTGCCACTGACTCTCGTAGATTCTTCTGGTTTTTCGAAGCACGCAAAGCTCCGGAAAATGCCCCCTTGGCAATCTGGCTCAACGGCGGACCGGGAGGCTCCTCCATCATGGGCCTCCTCGAAGAAAATGGCCCCTGCTTCGTCAACGAGGACTCCAAGACAACCCGTCTGAACCCGTGGAGCTGGAATAACGAAGTCAACCTCCTCTACATCGACCAACCTACGCAGGTCGGTTTCTCCTACGATATCCCAACCAACGTCACCATCCACGCCGACGAGAACTTCGAGAACGGGCCATGGGGCATGTTCCCCGCCGACTTCAGCGATGGTGTCCCCGAGGGCAACTACACCTACCGGTACGGCACTGCATCCAGCCAGAAGCTGTCGCAGACATCGAATACTACGGCGCATGCTGCTCACGCTCTATGGCACTTTGCGCAGACCTGGTTCTTTGAGTTCCCTGGCTACAAGCCCATTGACGACCGGGTTAGCTTGTGGGCCGAGTCGTACGGAGGACACTATGCGCCTGGAATCTTCCGACACTTCCAGACGCAGAACGAATTGATCCAGAATGGCTCTTCGCCCGAGGAGAATGCCCAGTATATCCACCTTGATACACTTGGAATCGTCAACGGCCTCATTGACCTGTCGATCCAAGGTGAGACTTGGATCACGTTCCCGTATAACAACGTGAGTAATTTGTACCTCTTGATACAGCCTAGAGTGTTTGGGTGCATTATGGTGAGATACAGCGCTGACTATCATTCAGACCTATGGAATGCAAATCTTCAACGAGTCTGTTTACAATGCGTTGATGCACAACTGGACCCGTCCGGACGGTTGCAAAGACCGAATCCTCGACTGTCAGAAAGCTCTCAAAGAACATGGGCCGCTAGTCGCCAATGGTGTCAAGAAGAACTATACTGAAATTTGCGGTGACTTTCTCACCGAGTGCGGCTTCAACGCCGTCGAAATCTACCAGAGCAAAGCCGACGGAAGGGGCTGGTATGATATCGGACACAGCAAATATGACCCTTTCCCGGCGCCGCACTTGTACGGGTATCTCACCGAAGGCGAGGTTTTGTCTTCTCTTGGCGTGCCTGTGAACTACTCGGAATCGTCCGGGGCAGTGGGCATCAGCTTCCAACATACTTTCGGTAGGATGGCTACATTCCCATTGGCGGGAGCTTCGTGCTTTCAGATGAACGTTATACTGATCGACTATTATAGATATGATCCTGGGTGGATTTGGAGAGTCAATCGGGTACCTCCTCGATAGCGGAGTCAAAGTTCACATGATGTGTGAGTCTTGGTCATCCGCATCTTTGAAAGTTGCGTCTCGTTCCTACTAACGCTTTTGTGTGCAGATGGAGATCGCGACTACGCCTGCAACTGGGTTGGCGGCGAGAAGGCCAGTCTGGCGATCCCCTATAACCGATCGATAGACTTTGCCAACGCCGGGTACGCCCCGCTCATCACCCCCGATGGTGTGACGGGCATGACGCGCCAGTTCGGCAACTACAGCTTCTCGCGCGTCTACCAAGCCGGTCATGAGGTGCCGTCTTATCAGCCCGTAACGGCGTACGAGATCTTCATGCGGGCGACATTCAACCGGGACATCGCGACGGGACTCATCCCCGTCACGGACGAGCTGTCGACGATCGGCGTCAGGGACACGTGGCACATCAAGAACATCCCGCCCCAGGAGCCGGATCCGATTTGCTATGTCCTCAAGCCCGAGACGTGCCCGGAGGATGTGTGGAAGACGGTGGAGGACGGGACTGCGTTGGTGAAGGACTACTACGTGATTGACGCTACTCGAGAGAGTCAGGGTCAACAGATCTCCGAGGAGCTGTGAAGAAAATGGGCAAGGGAATGGTAACTGGCTCAATAAACTACATGCACTTCGAGGTAGTTAGCGCAATTCATGGTTGGAGGCAGGCCGCAAGCTCAACACTTTGGGGCCAAACAAGTAGAGACGGTCGGGACAAGTGTGTTTCAGTGATTGGACGCATGAGGGGAACTCGTCAGGAAACATGCAGCGCTGGTATCTGCCCTATGCCCTAGCGCCGGTGTCCAACTGTGTTGTAGTTGCGGTCCGACGGGTTTTAGCTCCTCTCCAGCTCCTCAAGCTTCAATAAACTAAGGTTCTCCTCATCTCGTGTGCGCGCATTTCGAGGGTTGCCAGAGGGTCAGTGTGCGGCGTGCCCGTGGTTTTGGGAACGCGACGTGCCGTGTGTGTGTGTTTGTATGTGTGTGTCTTCCAGAGAGACAGTGAACCTGAGTCGTCTGAACAAGAAACTCAAAAAGATGACTCGGCGAGACAGACGATCCGCCAGCTGGCGGCCATTTCGTCCGATCCGAAGACGTGGATGGCCCTGGCGGGACGTTGTTGCGCCGGCGGCACGACAGCACGAGCCCCCCGGGAGGCGCAGCGCCGAGCGAGGGCTGAGCAGGGGGGGAAACGCGGCCGCGTTTTTCAGACGGGACGGGGAATTGGTCTCGACTGTAGACAGTAAGAGACGAAAGAGTCTGCATGGCGGTCATCGCGCGGGTGACGGGGCAGCGGGTGAGACCGGGGTGGGTTTCTCTAGAGAGCTCTTGGTATGTGCCAATGTGGTAATGGCACACTACGAGACTGTACGACCCTTTCACATGCTAGTTTGAAGTTGGGGACTGAGGGCCTCTTATCTCAAAAGAAGCAGCGTTCCCAACCCCTCCCTCGACAAAAGCGGTCTCGAGTGTGTTCTGTTCCTTGTTACTTTACGTTGATCTATCCAGCCTTCTATTGTTTATGTCACTCAACTCCACTGATTTGCTGAAGCTTTCTGGACGTGCCCAGTGTCGACTGAAACGGCGCTGAAACAAAGTGCTCCTGACAGAGTCGAGACGTTTGGCCATTTACATAGGCCTCCAGCCCTTCAATATCTCATTAATCACAACGACAACAACAACGAGCGATCAGTTAGAAGAGAAACAAGTACGGGAGACTAATCTTAGACGGAAATCATACAATCACACAGCAAAATGGACACAAAATCATTCTCATCACGGATCAGCGATCTCGTAAAGGTAAATAGCACCGCATTCCAGAACCATTGGTTGCCCATCAGCAAGGGTTCCACCACATGATTCAAGCACTCCCAAAAAGAAACAAACCCGCTGACGATAAACCGCTCTAGTTCCTTTCCTCCGTCCAAGGAGACCTCTCAAATGTAACGGCACCACCCTCCTTCTTGGCACCATCATCAGTGGTCGAGGTCGGCCACTGCTGGTGCCAGCGGCCCGGCGTTTTCGTCGCCCCAGCACTGGAATCGGACCCGGAGAAGCGCAGCTTAAAGGTCCTACGCATGATCCTCATCGCCATGCGCAGCCAGTTCTACGTCGCCGGCGCGCCAAACGTCAGCATTAAGAAGCCCCTCAACGCGTTCCTGGGTGAGCTGTTCCTCGCGTCATGGACGGACTCCGATAGGAAGGCGAGAACGGAGCTCGTAGCGGAGCAGGTTAGCCATCACCCGCCTATCACGGCGATGCACATGGGCAGCAAGGAGCATGGGATCCGCGCGGACGGGTATGCGCGGGTAGAGATGACGTTTTCGAGTACTGTGAATATTCGACAGATTGGGCACGCCGTGGTTCACATTGACCGATATGACGAGGATTACCTAATTCCGTTGCCAGAGGTCAAGGTTCGGGGTTTCCTCAACGCATGTCTTTACCCAGAGGTTTTGGGAACATATTACATCGTTTCCAATACGGGGTACATTTCAGAGATCAAATTCTCGGGCAGTGGGTTCCTTCGAGGCAAGAAGAACTCATTCGAGGCGAGGATGTACCACAAGAACGACAAGAAGAACACTATATATGAGCTCCAAGGATGCTGGAGCGAAGGCTGGACAGTCAAGGATGGAAGGACAGGAGAAATTCTCGAAAAGTACGAGGTCGACGCATTGGACAACCTGCCAGCGCCGATGGAGATGGAGCCGATTGCGACCCAAGATCCGTGGGAATCCAGACGCGCGTGGAACGGTGTCATTCAAGGGCTCAGCAAGAATGACTTCCGCGAGACGGTCAGCGCAAAGAGCCAGGTTGAGGAGGCGCAGCGGCGGATGAGGGCGGAAGAGAAGAAGAAGGGCGAGACGTGGGAGCCGTTGTTCTTCAAGAGCATTCCTGGGGAGGAGCACGAGGTTTTCCATCGGTTGGCAAAGGGCGTTAACTGGGAACTACATGACAAGCATACTAAAGGCGTTTGGAAGATTGATGATTCAAAGAGGGATTCGGTGCAACGGCCGTTCAGAGGGGAATCAACACCACTGGGTTAAAGAAATATGGCCTAGATTTAAATTTGATGCATCATGACTATCTGACTAAAGTACTTCCATAAGATCTCTGCTGTTATCTTTTGAAACTTCCTCCTGCTGTTCAGGTCGAGAATACTGCTTCTAATAGCCTAGTCAGCTTATCATGCTAGACAAATTGTTTCGTGGAGGTGATGAAGTAGTCGTAGGATCTGGCATATCAGGTTTAATCTGAGTCTGGCGGCGACTTCGGCCATGTATCCCAGTCCACCACATCTTCCCACCTCAACGGACTTTCGTCTTCATCCTCCCATTCATCCTCGGACGCTGCACTTCTCACAAATGCGATTTGCCTGGAGGGTCCACCAGACGACGCATTCACAGCTCGTGGCTTACTTCCCTTATTCTTCTTGTTTTTCTTCGTCTTCATCTTCAAGAAGGATATTCTCGTTCTTTGAGCCCATCTCTTCAGCTGATCCGTATTCTGGGCGCAGTATAGTACTAATTCCCTGGTCGCCAGACAATCCTCCAAATTATCGTGTGCTACGCCGTCAGCCGCCCAGATCGGAGAACGAATCTGGATGCCGAGGAGCTCTTTGCACAGCGCCTCCAAGCCCCACCTCTTCGTAATCTT
Organism: Colletotrichum acutatum; assembly: GCF_030867785.1. Classification (NCBI taxonomy): domain Eukaryota; kingdom Fungi; phylum Ascomycota; class Sordariomycetes; order Glomerellales; family Glomerellaceae; genus Colletotrichum; species Colletotrichum acutatum. The sequence continues at coordinate 178,687 of NW_026849081.1, forward strand.
TGATTCCGCCCCGAGGACGGCATCTGCAGTGATGATGGCGGAATCAATGATTCTCGCATGAGAGGTATGCAGCACCCGCAAGTCGTTGTGGACTGACTGTCCGATGAGAATCGTGTCCTTGTCAGAGTAGCGCCATAGTTCAGCGCGTGCGGCCTCCCAGCCGTTTAGAGCTTCATTTCGTAAGAGAGCTGCGGACATCTTGGTCGCGTTTAGACCGGTGACGTTTTCACGCCAGTCTAGAATGGGTCTTGTTGGGTTCACAAGCCGGCGGCTTAGCAACACGTTGCCAGTCAGGAAGTCGAGAATAGTGATCTGAATCAGTTCATTTTCGCCTCCTTCGGTACCGCCCATCTCGCAGTCTATGACGAGAGCGGCATACTTTGGTTTGGATTTGATCTTATTAGGACAGGGTGGATCAATTGTCGACGCCATGCTGGATGAACCGCGTGTGCCATTGATCTTTGTAGTCGGTAGAGTATATCCCTCCCTTCGGAGTCTCTCCTCTGGGTGACAGAGATTCGAGATTTGGTTCCAGACAGCATTTCGTCCGACTGCTGGCGAGTACATGTTGCCCCTGTATATGGTGTGCATAGGCGTAGTAGGTTTGGCAGCCCTGGCTGGCTGTGTCACGAGCAGCTCGGGGGATTCAGGTCTTTTGACTCTGATTGGCAGATGAGCTACCAACGGACGTGGGCGAATAGGTTCGGCGGCCCTGGCTGGCTGGGTAACAACCGGAAGAGGATGTACAAGTCCTGCGGCGCCAGTTGGTTGAATAGAAACCTCATCAAGGTGTTTTGCGCGCCTATGTTCCCTCTGACCCAGTTTGGTACTAAATCGTTCCTTGCAAATAGCACATTGGTGCTTTTTCTCTTTTTGATAGGGCGGCATATTGTCAATTGAGGATTGTGAGAAAGGAGAGGAAGAGCAATGGATGCCCCGGGGAAAACAATGGTTATCATCAGTGTTCTTATAATTAGGAACCCTGGGCACGTTCGGGCGGTCTACATCGGTTGGGATTTGGTAGCGTGAAAAGTTGGCGGCCAGCGACACGGTCTCTGTTGGTGCAAGAGCGGCTCTATCGACGCGTGATTGGGCTCCCTTTTTTGGCGATCGACACACTTCTGCAGGAGGCCAACTGCTCATGTCTCAGTAGCTGAAATATGATTCTAATGACTCGACCGTTTCCAAGGTTTCTAATAACTCGAAGATGGATCTTCATGCTGGCCATCTGGCACGGGCGGTGTAAATCCAGAGAACTACTGTTACTCATCCTCCTCAAAATGTCCTCAGAAATGGAATCGTGCTCCATTGCCTCATAATTAAGTGGCAGAAGAGAAAAAACCAAGACTCTGAGGTTGCCAAGTGATGTTGGGAGCATACGTGCAAAGCAACTGCAAGTGGCCGAATTTGGCATCTCAGACGAACCAAAAGGTGGCAGCCACGAATCTCTGCCCGGCCTGTACCAACTAGATAGAAGCTCAAGTGTCTATCTCTTGCTGCATATTTGCTACTTTTGGTGTCTTGCATATTTCTGAACACGCGTTGTAGTGTGCGTATTGCTACCTTACTTCCTTTCGGCTTTGCTGCCTTACGCGAGTTGGATTCGCGATAGTGAAAGTGGACATCCGTGCCCAACCAATACGACTGCGCCATCAATCAAGACCATCCGCAAGGATAGCTAAATAGGAAAGGAATGCAGCTATATCGAATGCATCCGATGGCTATGGGCGGCGTGTCAAATGAGACGATCACATCGATTGAGAGTACATGTACGCCTCAACGTCGCTGTCTCTATCTTCGATATCTTGCCCTTCCCCAAAAGAGGGACGGCACGAATGGATCAAGGCTTTAATGTTGAAGATCAGGAGGCTCCAGTCGGGCAACACAATCTCCGCGGTACCAACTTATATACAAGCCATCGACAAACGTTCTCGGCTCGATTTCGTCATTCTACCTTCCGAATTCTGATACCTCTGTGAAGGAAAGTTTTTCAAAAAGGCCGTACAATCCGATCGCCAGGTAATACAATATACTCAATTAAGTCTCGGTCCTTTATACCTCTTATTCGCGTACCCAAACCAGTTCGCAACAGAAAAGAGACCCATTACCCCGAGAACCACGCAAGCATAATCTGTGCCTGAATTAGCAACCGGTGACTGTAAACTAAGGATGGGAAAGTCAACTCACTCATGTTTGAGGCCGAGACAGGCATCGCGACAGGAAAATCATAGAACACCAGCGTCAACAGTCCCAAGACAATCGTCAAAATGTTGGCAGTGACACCGATCAGGGGCGGCATTTTGAACCTTCGACGCGGGAGTGCTTGCCGGAAAGCAGCCGCTCCTTGTAAACGATGATATAGAGCTAGGGCAGCTGGAAAGGCAAAGCTCACTTGCTGGAGAATTAGGCCTGTAGCGACAAGAGCATTGAACGCCGTCGAAGATGCTAGAAAGATACAACCGAGGGCGAAGATGAGGGCCCAGTTGACAAGAAGTGCGTTGACTGGCACGCCCATTTGAGGGTGGATCTTGCAAAGGAATGGGGAGAATATAATGGCATTGTCGCGAGCAAACGCCCAAGTGAGTCGACTAGCAGTCTGGAGCGCCCCCGTGCAGGCGAAGCATCCGCACAAAGAAAGCACAATCACGAATGTCGTTGCTGCTGCGCTGGATCCAGTTGCCTGCGACCAAATCTCGAGAATGGGCAGCCTAGTGTAAGTCCATGTCAGCTCTGCAAAGGTCCTATGCCTGCAACATAGATCACTGCCCCGCGTGACTTGAAACTAGGTGTTGTTGATTCGGGTCCAGACACTGAGGTTCAGAGAGAAGGGGGTGCATACGGTGATGAGAGCACAGGCTCAAGATCTGTGAAACTGTACAGCATAGCTACGCTGAACGTAAAAGCCGAAACAAATCCGATAGTTATCGTCGATAAAAGTGCTTTCGGTATTGCAGATGAAGCATTGGTGCATTCTTCGGCCAAGTGTATCGCGCCATCGAGGCCAGAGTAGATGAAGTTAGGGTTGAGTAGGCCAGTCAGAAAAACTATGCCCTTTGAAGACCAACCACTCTCATTAACGAACGTGGTCCACACGAAGGAATCCTCTTGTTTCTGTCCCGAGCGCGCCAAGCATGTGACCGTTATCACGAAGAAGCCGGTCAAAGAAAGGAAGACTACGCAATGAGGTAGTCAGCCCTTGCCCCGTCTTGAGATGGTCTGCGAGGTGCAGTAACAGTGCCTACAGCCAATATCGTGGATCCAAGCGGTCCGTTTCATCAGGAAAATGTTGTACGCTGTAAACGCGATGTTGAATGCTTGGAAAACTAGAAAGATGTGCCATGTTTCTGGGATGTACGTAGGATCGAGGTACGATGCGAGCGAAAGAATAATGATCGGCATTTGAATGATGAAGCCCGCTCCATTGGCAATCCAACCTAGGAAGTTGATACTACCGCAACAATAGCTCTAGAAAGGTGCACACATCAGCAACAGACGCAAATTGAGCCATGGAAGGTCTCACCAGTCCCCGGCTGTACCGTTTGGGTGCTAGGATGCTTGTCCAGTGGTATTGTCCTCCAGCGGTAGGATAGACGGATGCGATCTCAGCCATGCTCAACGCACATGCGCCTCCTAACACGAAAATGAGGACGATGCCGTAGAGCAAGGTGACGGGCCCTCCAGAGCTGATTGAAATCACTAGCGTGGCTGCAATTGCGGACCAGCTGTTGCAGATGTTCCACCCTAATCCAACGATAGCCAAAGGCCCAATGTCTCGTTTTGCCAGCGACTGGAGCCCTAGGCGAGACAGGTCGGCGTCTTCATCAGAAGTAGTAGGAGTTGAGGCACCTGCCAATGTGAACGTTTTCCGTAAGATTAGTTTACTGCCTATTTTCAAGACGATTCCGAACAATTACGAACCTTGTTCTACTTTGCTATGCTCCATTGACTTTTCAACCGAATTGCCTCCGGGTGCGACGCGTCCAGGGGAGGATGTAGGTAATGTCATGATTGCTCTGTCACAGCTGTCCGTCATCTATTGATCCAGATCACAACGCAAACAGGTAGAATCACAAGTTTCACCGATCATACGACGCGTATCTTGGGCAATTTTGGAGTCCGAACGACGGTCATTTATGGCAGCAGCCCGTGTGAAGATCCTCGCTACGGTACGAGCCGAGACCGAGACAAAGCGGCAAGTGGTATTTCCCCCGTTACACTGCAGGATGAAATGCAGTCAGCTTCGTGCTTTGCTTGTACGCCCGAGGCTTGTCGCGTTTTGATTCGACCCCTGCAAGGCAACGACCGCGGCTCAGATCCTCCGCAGTAAGGTAGAGTGTAATGCACATCCAGGGGCACAAATAGTATGATACCCGACATGCAGGTATTCATTTAGCCTCCTTGGTATCACTAGGATTATGTCTTCTGTCGAGGGAAAAAAGAATCTTGAGAAGATGACCAAAATTACACGTTCAATTCCGACAAGACTTGTCCGCCGGTATGTTACCGTATGCATTCTGTTTCTAATGCTCACCATCATCTGAACCACAGTGAATAGATCACGTCTTCCGGTGTAATTTGAATCGGTCCCTTTGGGTATCTAAGCAGAGGTTTGCCATTGCGAGATACGTTTACACCTTGAGTGCCTATGTGGTGTACCTCAAGGGACTGCAAATCCTCGTAAAGGGATGGATGTGTCTCCAAGGTGGATTGACGCAGTATCAATGACTGAGGTACTTTACATCCAAGACGAGACGATCGTAGTAACAAGCAAGCCAACGAAAAGACCCGCGAACGACGATCTGTGTTGAGTCGATGAACTCGGTCTATTTCCGAAGCTTTCGGGCGACCGACTTCCAGCAGTAATGTTATTGGCGCGAACGCAGCGGAAGACCGTGTAGTTTGAGACCGCATTCTCTTCAGCGTAACTGTAAGAGAGCATCACAGGCCAGACCTGTGTCACCGCGTAGTCATAGACCTGTCTGGTATTACTTTCGTTGCCGGGAAGGTTGTAGGGTGCAGTTGACTGGAATAACGTGTGCGAAGAGGCCGAAGCGTTTGACATGAACTCCTCTGTTAGGTTTCCTATGTTTCAGCGTTAATCATCTTGCGTAAGCTCTCAGTTGAAGAGTCACTTACTTCTTTCCGCCGTTGTGTAAGCCATTGAGTCACTACAGCTCGCCGGAATGTCGAATCCGATACCGTACAGCGATGACTCCAAAGAGCCATCGCACTGGATCTTTGCTGCAGTTTCTTTAAGATCGTCGATACAATTTTGTGGGATGACGCCACCACATGAGCCTTGGCTATCATCATTGAGCTTCTTGATCTTGTTCTCAGTCCAGCTCATCTGCCACCAAACATACGAGCAGATACGGTACCCGTCAGTTATGTTTCCTCTTTCGACCGGATTGTCTGAGGAGTCAAGAGTGATTTTTGACGGGTTCGAATTGCTCACAATTCCCCCACTAACATTCGTGGCAACTGCAACGTCGATGCTCCACCCATTTCCTTGACCAAACTCATTGTTTGTTGGGTTTTCTGAAAGTGGCTTCGACACATCGATGCCGAAGATTGGCCAGCTTCCCGTGGCATTCGGACTCAAAAGGCTGTCCGTCAAGATGGAGGAGCTATTCTGAACCACGGTATCGGCACGTGGCCTGAGATAGGAGACTTGAGACTTGCGTGCACAGCTTCCGTTGACCAAGCTAAACATCCACAGGATGACAAGAGAGTGTGCGGCATATGCCATGTTTCGAACCGACCTAGGGACTTGGAAATTTCGAAGGCAGCACGATAGTACATGTAGCTGTAAGACAAAGTATCGAGACGCGTTCAAACTTTCGATGTGACCTAATTGTTTCGACGAGGTGAATAAGTACTCAAACATCAGTGGCGGGTACCCTTCGCCCATGTATCTCCTTTCATCTAGTGTATTCTTCTAAGTCAAATGACATGGGCCAAGGTTCCGCAATTCTCACTCGAGAGACCATGGTGGGCGGCAACATTGCCGCCCAGTTGAACAACGAAAAAAAAAAGACCAAGCTCTGACATGCTATCGCTCTCATGATTGGGTGCTGCTAGATACCAAGCGTTCGAAGGATTTTAGTATCCCGTCGGGTGCACTATCATTGTCGCTAGCAGCTGAGAAGCTAAATGGAATGACATTCTTCCCTGTGCTAAGCTAGAGCACAGTTTGGCTACGTCATCGGAAGCATTTGGGGCTTGGGGTGTAGATCTGAGGCCTATTAATCAAGGAAATAAGGTGGTAGATTGGAGTTAAACCCATAGAAACATTCTCTCTCTCTACCTTATTCCAACAAAGATAGAGAAGCCGGTTGTATTACAACCTGTCTTTTTCTCTCTTAAAGCCAACAGGTCTCAATACCAGTACCCGGCACTCTTATTTCACTCGTACTTCTTCATCCAGTCCATCAAATCCGACCAGTCAATGCACTGTTGTTGTTGTTGTTGTTGTTGTTGTTGTATTTAACGCCGTGGCGGCCGGGCTAGAGCCCTTACCGCAGACCTCCCGAAGGGTATATGGCGTGGAGGGCCGTGAGCCAAGGCTACCTACTCTACAGTACGTCGTCTCTTTACATCGTCCTCCAAATCATGCCTTGTGGCCACTACGCGTTCTGTCTGTCCCCGGTTCCCGCTGGTGCCCCAGTTTCATTCTTTCCCAAATCGTCCCTTGGAATCGGGAGGTTCTTTGTAGTCCGCACTCACATCTACCTAGGTGTGGATGCTGCTACCGCAGACAGATCTTCTGGAAGAAGTCCGTCACGCGGAGAAAGGCCTCGAAGCCTCGTGGGTCGGTGATTAATCTCTTGAAGTAGGCCTCGAGAGATCCCATAGGACCTATGGGCTCGGGCATACTGCGAGAGTGGAGGGTCGGCCACCGTTGCCTCCTCGCCAGCGTTAGTCGACAGTAGACCAGGTGGTCCACGTCTTTCGCCTCTCCACAAGAGCACATCATTAGAGCGTCGTCGTGGTTGAAACGTCGGTGATATTGCTCGAAGTCCCCGTGACCCGATCGTGCCGCCAGCAGGTGATGTAACGTAGCCCGCGGCAAGGCCAGTTCAGGAGGGCTGGACAGAGCTGCCTCAAGCCCCAAGTCCGCGTACCGCGGCCTTCGCTCTTTATACCACCATCTCCTGTGCTGGCTTTGTAATTTTTCCCTTGCAAGCCGCTTGATGCCCGCTAGTGTTGCCATTTGACCCATCCGCGCCGGCAGTGTCGTTCCTTCTTTGGCCAGCCGGTCCGCGGCCTCGTTTCCTTCGATGCCCTGGTGTCCCGGGGACCAGTGCGTCCGTATATCAAATATCCTGGCCGCTTCTTGGATTTCGAGGAACGCGTCTTGTGACGAGTCCGGCGCCTTGCCGCGGATGCCTTGTATAACGCTGGTGTTGTCGATACATATGTGGATTGGATGACCGCGATTG